>NC_142010.1:63252978-63407542 GCF_049901735.1 Notechis scutatus
CAGACTATTGTTTGGAAAATTCAAGGCAAGGTTTATGCCCTCTGGGCTCTTCACTATATTTTAAAGAGATGTCCCATTTTTGTGGCATGTTTTTATGGTATTATATGTTGATTTAAAACAGAATAAAGCTTATTTCTGCCAATTAGAATTTTATCAACATTTATTTTTTGAGAGGGTTTGAAATCAATTTTGAAAACACCACAACTTTACTGCTGCTGCACAACTCAAAATGTTTACATAAATCTTATCTTTTAAAAGTCCAAACAGGGCTATAATCATTATGGAATAGCTTCAATTATTTGATATGCTAATTCCTAATTATCTTAATATTTGAAGGGGAAGATCTAAGGTATAGGAAATATTTTTGTTTATGGAGTGTTATAAATGCCAACTATTGTGGATTTTTTTAATTAACTAAGCTGAAGCATTGTTCTTTTACATTGGAAATTATAGTCTTGTCATTGACAAATATTTTCAATAATTTTTACCTATGTTAATTTCCTTAATTTAGTCATTTGCACAAAGTATATTTTGATGACTTGATACTTTTTGCTATGATAAATTCATGATGGACTAAATATCTTTGAAGGAGCTGGGACTGCACTGGCAGAGATTGGCAGCCAGTTAAATTCTAGTCAGCAGGCTTTCTCGATAAAGGAGAGATTGTGAGATTGCCCACTTGCACTCTGGATTGTTATGCCTTGTGAACAGACTGCAGCAACTAAGGTTGTAGTTGGGTCATGAGTAAGTGGCTGGGAATGGAAGGATTTCAAACAACCTCATAGCAGTGGTGCAATAATTTCTTAAACACTTTTGAAAGTAATTAATTTACAGTTACAGATTTTTGGAGCAGCAGGATAAGAGAATTTGACTTGGTGGATCAATTGTTCTGGATTACAAAAAAAAACTTGGTAAAAAGCATAACAAGGATTTATCTTACTATCTTGAGCTGCTTCAGATTTTATGCTTTTAAAACAGTAATAAAATAGCCAACCAATGTATTTTGACATAAGCATGTGCTTAGAGATGAAATTAAAAAGAAATATAAAAAAACAATTCATACAGGAGAGCAATCTTGTCTTATACCTAATACTGTAATTTATTCTTGACTGGAAATATTTATAAAAATACAGATGTAAAAATGCAGTATGTTATTAGAATGCATAATGTAAGAAATCAGAATACATTGCAAATGATAACATTTCTAAAGGAAAAAAAAACGATCCCACAATCAATTCCCAGTAAAAAATTAACTTTTACTCAAACAAAAACCAGTTCTAGGTCAAGGGCAGTGTATTCAAAAGTGTATTCATTTCTTAAAAAGATGTTTCTATTGATTTGCATTACTGAAGAAATGCTGAAATTATGAACAAGCATAAAATTGATTAAATGATATCTAGTAAAACTGGCCATAAAAAAGAACATATAGTATATTGTGCAATTAATTGTCGCAACCGGCATTGCAAAAACAATCCTGCCATGTGTCCCAAAATTGCCGCTCATTGGCTTGCAAAATCTTTCACAAAGAACAAGCCAAGAGGTAGAACATTGATGTATCTACAGTAATTCCCTAAGCTGGAGTTATCTGTATTATTAGATGCTAGCTGGCTCAGGAAAAATCTTACTGTTGGATATAAACTGTTGAGCATAAACACAAAACCCAGTTTAAATATAAATCCAACAGTCAGCTTAATATCAGCTAGGAAATTCCCCCTCCCCTTCTTTTATTCACCAAAACAAACTTCCCCAATTATATTGCTCAGGCTGACTCGTGCCTCTCAACTCCATGGAGGGTTTAGTACAATATACCAATAATGCAAACATCTCCACAGAATATGAATACTTCTGAGCAAAGCCAGGTGTACTAAAGAAGGGTGCTGATATTATCCAAATGTTCTGATGGATGGAAAAGACAGCAGCATCTTAATATTAAAAAAAAACTAGAGCATGAAGCATTGAAATTATGCTTCTATGAAATGCAGTTTTTAAAGTGTATAGATTGTTATCAGATGCTGAAGATTATAGTAGTTGATACAACACAATTAACATTTATAGGAAATGCAGCATCAATATTATAAAATCAAAATCTTATGAAGATAAAAACACGAATTTAAATTTTCTGTTGCCTTGGAAAAAATGCTTAGACAAAGTTAAAACGGGCCCCTTCATTCTACTGCAGTGAATAAACACGGGCTTGGATGAAACTGTATAATTACCAGCAGAAATAAAAATGAGATCAGCTGGTAATTATACAATTTCATCCAACCCACTAATGAAAAGGCTAATTTCCATAAACAGAATATCCCAGTGCTTAATGAATGGAGATCTCCTGTGTAGGCAAGAGGGAGGAGCTGTACTAGTTGCACTGTGAAGAGTGGAATATAAGTTGGTACTTGGAAGAACAGAAACTTGGAATGCTCTGAGAAAGACAAGTACACTAACACTAATTCCAGAATACTGTGTTGGTCCAATATCACTTTTTTTAATACCTGCTAGTTAAAAAACAATAGTGACCCTTTCTCATTCTCCTCCCCTTCCCTGTATTTATAAAAATCTGCAAAGATACACTGAAAGAAGAGGAAGTGCATTTCCATCCAGTCCAGCTGAGACTTCTGTATTGCTTGGCATTCTACCCAAACACTCCAATTATCTGTTCATTTCAGAAGCTGCCCATGGCAAAGAGGATCGTACGGCTTCCTAAAGATTCAGAACCTGTTGGAGCACTTAAAAGCTAAACATCTTTAACAATGTCCCCATACTCTGGTTTCTCTTCAGATCGTATAACTATGTCCCCCTAGCAATTGATATTGATCTTTCTGCCCCTCTGTATAAATGTATGTGTGTATGTATGTATGGCACAAAGGTATCTTTATATAGCACAAGAGTACACAGCATGGATACTGCTGATATTTCAAATGGGACAGAATATGTTAAAAAATATACTTTTAACCAAGTCCAAAATCCCGGGAGTTTATAAGTCATCTACAAAAACAAAGGACTGGCAAAAATTCTTTCAGAATGTACTCCAAAGCAAAGCTGCTAGTTGATTTCAGCTGTAATAGTTCTGCTTCAATTTGATGTTGGAAGAGATGTTCAGATTTTCAGAACAGTAACTGTATAGTCACGTGAAGAAATCCTTTGTAGGAGATGCAGGAAAGAGCTTGACAAAAGGAGATACATGCAGAATGTGCTGGGTAGGAATATTCATCTCCAGCTGACACAATTCCAATACTTTCACTGTTGTCTTTATAAATACTGCATTGCTTTCAATACAGTATGGAAACTGTCTACTGGAAGTGATGAATTCAGACTAGTCATCTATAGTTGGCAACCAAAAGGCCTGAATAAAGAACAGAAGATAATGTTAATGTTCAAGAAGGTTTGTCTTAAAACAATGCCAAAAACTAATATACAGCATCAGCAGGCAATCCTGGCTATATTGTGATGGCCACCTATGCCCTTTATTTAACAGCTATCCAAATGATTATGCAGCAGCTGTGCAGAGACAATATTTTTCTACTCCATTACTAATAGGGAAGTAGCATCAATCAGAGAGGTAACCCAAGTTGCAAGCACTTCCTGCAGGCAAGGTTGTAGGGGTGTACAACGGTGGGCAACCAGCATTCATGGCCCTTTAGAAATTCAGTTTCTAAACTGTGATACAGTTTTTACTTTATAAGAATCTTCGTATGTTCCCTGACTGTCTTTAACAACCTGACTTTTCTGGTATTACATTGTGATTGATTTAATGTGATACTAGAAGATTAAAACAATGCACCTACACATTTTTCAGCCACCACTAGTTCAGTAACGCAGGGGAATAGCTTAATGAACAGCTTAGCTTCATCTGTCACAAAGTGACATAATTAACACAATTCACATCAAGAGAAAAGACCATTTTAATTCAATTATCTTTTGTTGTGTCAGTAGAATTCTCTAAGCAGAAATGCATAAGAATATTTGTAGATGTATATTTGTAAGGAACTTTTTGGCAGAGGAAAAATAGGCTAGAAGAACATTATGTATATATGGAACAGCATTTTTATCATTAACACCACTATTACATTCTGAATGTAAATGATCCATTATTACAACCCAAATATATTTTAAAATAAATTATTTTGGTTTTTATTAAATAGGAGTGTTGGGAGAAGATCAACCACAAAATCAAATTCAGTATACCAATTTGGTATAATACAGAAACCAGAATGCATATATGTAGGACAAAAATGCATGGTGTTTATTTAAATCAATCTGAGTGCCAAACATTTTCTATTTCAACTATTCCAATCCACATTTACTTGACTGGCATAGGCCAATGCGATTCTTAAAATGATACTCTTCCATATACCAGAGCTTTTAAATAATACTAAAGGAAGGATCAGCCTCTGAATAGACATCATCTGAAATATGTCTTACCACTCTTTTAAAATATTTATTTAAATAGAAAAATGAATATTTTTCTGCCTACCCAGAGAGTCATCCAAGCATACAGAAATAATTGTCTATTGCAGGGTGTCAAACTTGATTTCATTGAGGGCTGCGTCAAGGTTATGCTTGCCCTTGGGGGCCAGGGTAGGCGTGGCCAACTTGATGTCAGAGGCATCTGTAATGGCCCGGGCACTCTGCCCAGTGAAAACGAGGTTCCCGCTTGGTTCTCAGCTGCAACAGCCTCCTGCCACCCTCTGCCAGTGAAAACAGAGCTCAAGGGGACCATGCGCATGCCCCCCACAAGCTCCGATTTTGCTGGCAGAGGGTGGCAGGAGGCCGTCGTGGCTGAAAATGGAGTCCGGGAGGACCCTGTGCAGCCTTCCTGAGCTCTGTTTTTACGGACAGAGGCACCGCAAACCAGTCCTTTGCTGTTTCTAGGGTGGCCCTGTGGGCCGGATCTGGCCCCCGGGCCTTGTGTTTGACACCCCTGGCCGATTGTCTAACCTGAGTGTGACTTGGGGGAGGGGTCTTCCTTACAGAAATAACATATTCATTTGTGACAATGAGAAAAATGGAGCTATAGTTTTGCTTTTTTTTAAAACAGCATTTTGGTAAAACGAAGTAGCAGAATGATATCCCATCAGCATCACTTTGCCACTTCTCCATGTTCACCATGTTCTATTTGCAGTAATGACTTCAACCAGCACATATGCCTAACAGGAATTTTCAGAAAATAAAAATGACTGTAGCCTAGTGGCTTTGTTTGAAAATATCTGTCTGCCTAGAAAAAAAGATTAGGGATATTAAGTGGAATATGGACAGTATATCTGGGCTGTCAAAAATAAATGCTTAGATAGTTTTCTACACTTTTCTACTACTATCTCATGGAACAACCCATGGAATTATAAGGTTGTACATGACATTACAGGTCATCTATTCCAACTCTTATCCAGTGCAGATCTGCTAGAGGTTCTCTGACAAACTTTGTACAGAAAACTTTGAGCAAAGGAGAACTCACCATACCATGTGTTTGCCTGTTCCACTGGCTAATAATGTTGTGCAATCAGAAAGTCCTTCCTGTCATTTAGCTTACCCACAGTTCTTTTAGTTTTAACCTGTTGGTTCTGGTCCTTTAACCTGTTGGTTCTGGTCAATATAGAATAAACCCATTCCTTCTTCAGCATTATTTCAGATATTTGATGGTTACAATCTTGTCTCTTAGATGCCTCATGTCAAAGAGTGTACAGACTAGTGGAAAACAAATGCACCTGACTGCTTCCTGGTAAAAAGATATTTTGGGAATAACCATACCTGCTCTAAAAGTTTTTGTTGCATTGTTTTTAATTTGGAAGCCTTTTTACAAATAGGCAAACTCCCCATGGTGGCCATTTTGTGAGATAATTAATAACATGGTCTCAACGTTTCAAAATAATGTAGAGAATTAACAAGAATTACAAAGAGTACTGATACAGTATTGGTAATAATCTGTTGATCTTTTTAACTTGAATACAATCAATCCAGAAGGTACCAATCAAAGATAACATTTGTAGGTCAAGTCTGAAAAGAGGGGTCCTTGGTGCTCTCTGAGCTGGGTTGTTTTCTTGAAGATGTTAGGTAAGGAAACATTTGTTAAGAAAACAACCAAGCTCAGAAACCACCAAGGTCCCCCCTCAATCCAAAAGGACTTGATTTGCTTAGAGTTTTGAATCAACTTAGGTTTCCTTACCATATTGGAGCATGCACTGGCAAATGTCATAAACTTGGGGTTGAATTGCAAACAGGTAATGGGTCCCGTGTGTTTCCCATCAAGCACTGCTACCTTCATTCCAGTCTCTCCATTCCAGACATGAATCTTCCCATCCTCTGATCCTGCAGTTTCAACCAGAATCAACAGAATCAGGACTGATTGATTCATTAAGCAACTCAAGTCAATAGCGATAAATAACACATTGTAGCAAAACTGAAGCATATAAAAATCCTCCCCAAAAGATACAAACCACTTGAATGATTTATGGAAGTGACCCTGAAATTATTTTATATAATCGGTGCTGCATTTATATATACATAGGAAATATAATTCTCTTACCAATCATTATAAACTGAGAATCTGGAGTGAATGAAGCTTCCAATGTGACAGCTTTGCTATTATTATATCCCTGTAAAAAGAATAAGATGAACATAAATTTGAACAAACTCTGAGGTGGGCTGGATGAGAGAGATGATGACTGGCCCAAAGTCATTCAGCTGGCTTCCATGTCTAAGGGAGGCCCAGAACTCACATTCTATTGGTTTCTAGTCCAAGTGCCTTAACTACTATGCCAAACTACCTCTCAAATTAAGCTTTAATTAATGGGAAAAATCTGAATAGCATCACATGGACACCACCTATAGTTTTCCCAGGAAAATTTAAAAACCAAAGAGTGGAAAAATTGTTACCACCTCTGAACTATTTAAAAATCCAAAATGAACCACAGAACAGGGGATTTTTCTTCTTGTCATGATTAATGAGAATGTATACTTGTAGCTATGAATGGTAGTCAAATTTAAAATAATTTATTTCTTAACTCCATGGGTTGAAAGAGTGTAAGAGGATGGGAGGATACTAAAACGTAATTTAAAGCGTGATTTTATAAAGACTTTATCAATTACCTTTTCATCTATTTATTCCAGTAGATCTCTTTCAATTAAGAAGTTACCCTCAGATATTCCAGCTTAATGGCTCAGTTTTACATAAGGGATGCACTATCAAACCTCAATTTTCACTTAATAAAAAGGGGCCAGAAAAAATAACCTGATGAATTAAGTACCCTTATTTTCAGCTATGGTAGTGTCTTCTACTGAAATGCTAACTCAATATTCCACAAATCTTGTCTTAATTCTAAAGAACATCTAAAACACAGACCATATGCGGAGATATAGAAATGTTCCTTACTGTAAACGTATGAAGAACCGCTCCTTTAAAGGCATCAATGAGTCGTATGATCCCTCCATTAGTTGAAATAAGAACGAGTTTTCCATCATTGCTGAACTTTAGGCCGGTCCACTCACAGGTTCGGTCATATTGCATCTTAAAGGTAGCAAATGGACCCTTCAAAAAAGAAAGACAGATGTTGGCATGCAGCAAAACTATTCCATGATGTTCAGATCATTTTGCAAAGCCTACTACACTAGGCAGACCTTGTCTGACTTGGGAAGGAATTTTCATTTTCTTAGACCACAGAACTTGCCAAGGATACTGGAAAAGTGTTTATGCTTCAATTCCTAGAAGTCTCAAGTTCAATGTTTTTTGCCTTTATATGCCTGAATATTAAATCTACGATCCTAGGAATTTCATCCCAGAAAAGATGCCATATTTAGAAATCTTATGAGGTGTTTTCACTTAAACATACTACTATCATGCCCCTGGTGGAGACTGACTCTGAGGAAGAGGAGGAACAGCCAACAGGGAGTGGGAGTGTGGCTCCAGAGGTGGTGAAGGACGCTGGGGAAGGGCAGAGGCCGGCTGAGCAGTGAGAGGAGGACCCAGGCCTATCCCCTATCCATCCTAGGTCACGCAGGGAGAGGATCAGGGAAAAAGCGAGGTCTACTCAAGAGATTACCATGATCCTCCTCATGGCTTGCAGGTGGGAGCTATGTATATAAATTTGCAACTGCGCAGTTAGAATATGCAGGAGTCAATTTAGCGTTCACCATAAAAGAGGTTTATCTTTGCTGGCGTTCTTCCCATGGACTTTTTTCGGTTATTTTACTGGAGTTTATGATTAGTTATCTTGGCTTGCTTCGGAACTCTCATCAATGCGGTTTGTTTTGGTTTTCTGTTTGCCTCATTATTTACTTTTGTGACTTTAAACTGTGCCTAATAAAACAGCAAAGTTAAGTTGAAGGCCTTACCGGACTTTAATATATGTTTTGGGTTTTGGGTTATTTTGAGAGACTACAGGTCATCACAACTACTTACCTTATCAAAGGAGCGAAGATCATAAAGTTTCACCATTTCTGAATTGACCCCTGCTGCAAAAATCAGCCCCTCTGGATCAAATGAGCATACAGGTTTTCCTTGTGGATGCATCAGACCCTAGATTGTGAATACACACACACACAGGCATATATATCCATCCAGAATCTGATATAAGATGACCAGCTATATAAATGTTGTAACACACACACCTACCTACCTGAAAACAAATGCATCTTTGTGAGCTACACTAGTTAAATCTGATTGATTAAGGTAAATCTCCAAACTGTTAAGTAGTTAGAACCATATGTTTGTGTTCCCAATGTGAAAAAGAAGCCTTTTGATTTTGTGTTCATTTTCACTGTTGAAAAGTCAACTCCCATGTGATTAAGGTAAATCTCAGGTTGAGTTAACAAATGCAACTGCGTGTATTAACAGCGATCTATTTAAATAAAATGATACCATCTCTAACAGAAATGCAAAACAATCATTTCTGAAATACTGCTTTTTTTTTTTTTTTTGAAAAGGAAGTGATCTAGAAATGTACTGAAATGTTTGCACAGGAAATAAAATCTTTAATCTACAATCTATATAACACTTGAAATACTTTAACATGCTTCATGTAGACTTTAGAAGTTTACCTGACAATTTGGTGACCGGAGATCCCAAAGTCTGATGGTCTTATCAAGTGAGCCAGATATAAAGGTATCATCCACTGGAGACATAGATAAAGCAACAACTCTGAAATGAAGAGGGAAAAAAATAATACAGCCAAAGCAGTCTGCATCATATGCCATATGTAATATTTTATTCTTTGAAAAAAGATAAAAATGTAGGCAACATAAGTAAAAACAGAACAAAATATATTGTAGATTAGTTATAATGACTCTTATATGTTTAATTCTTCCTAGAGTCAAAGCAATATAAATTATAAGCTATACTTTACTCCTCTTACCTCTTGCTATGTCCTGGAAAGTATCTAATGTATTTATTGTCATGAAGAGAAAGATATCTGATAGTATCTGTATGGAAACATCAACAAGGCAAACATTATATAAAAGTACTCTCTAATGCAGCTTGCTTATTAGAGTAAGACTTTTGTTAATATTAGCCGACTATGTTTGCACATCTCACATTTTAATAATGGAATTAACTATGGTATCCAAGTTCACAAACATTCAGCTATGAACCACAGTTCACCCATGCATACAAAGATTTAGCGCTATTTAGGCATATGGTTTGGTATTTTATATGAACTAAACACATATAAAAATCACAGTGAAAACAAACCATAGCACAACAAAATATGTAAATCCAATCAGTTATTGTGGGTGTAAACAATAGTCACGAAGTGTAATCTTCTGCAAGAATCTGGCTCAAAAAGTTACATACAGTATTTCTATATCCACAGATATAGAACCAGAATTCAGTTAATTGCTATAAAAATTTGTATATGAAACACTGATTAAACCTTATATTTTAAAGCAGATAAACAATGTAAAAGCAACAAATTAGTAGCATAAACCATGAATATGAAATCAAGAATAATGTGTAATATTTTATTGCAGCATTTCTTAACTAATTTAAATGTAGATGATTGGTAAATACAGGATGAATGCATTGGAAAGTTGCTAAATTATAGGATTTTCTTAAAAAAAAACATTTATCTGTAGGTGATCAAGTCTCAAAATATATGTAAGTCAGCTGGTACAACAGATTAAGTATACTACAGGATAAGTCAATTTTTCTTTCTTCAAATATAAACTAAATGATACCAATTTATGTCTGCAAACTCATATTTCTTCAAGTTTTTCTATTTTGTGTAAACAATCTGCTCCAGGATTTTCCGATGAATCAGCAAGCATTTATTTCAAGGCATAGTTTTACAGATAAACGTGAATGAACAAGATTAGACCTAAAAGTTTGAAGAGCCGGCTCTCCACTAAACAAAAGAGCTACAAGGAAATCTGCAACATATACAAGCATTTGAGACAAACCGGTGCTTTCCAGAGAACAACTGTTACCTGGCACCAAACACCAAACATGGGCAGGAAATTTCTTCTTGTCGTAAAGCTCTGCCCCAGGCAAGGCAGTGGCCTGTACAGTTATCTCCTGTACCGGGTGGTATCATAGACCCTCAAACTGTACAAACTACTACCTCAGCCTGGAACCAGGCAATGTGCAGTAAGCAGAAGAAAAGCTAAAAAATCAAGAATTCTTCATAAAGGATGGTATGAATAGACTTGGTTCACATTAAAGGTATAATTCAGACACACTAATTTCTAACAGAAAAAAGAAAATTAATTTATCTGTGTCTTTGTATAGAATAGAATAGAATCGAACAGAACAGAACAAAACAGAATAGAATTCTTTATTGGCTAAGTGTGATTGGACACACAAGGAATTTGTTTCGGTGTAAATGCTCTCAGTGTTCATAAAAAGAAAAAGAAAAAAATACATTTGTCAAGAATCATAGGTATAACACTTAATAGTAGTCAAAGAGTACAAATAAGCAATCAAATCATACTAGGAAACATAATAATAAGTGATCAAATCAAATCAAACCAAACTAGTAAACAGTCAATTTTTTTAAAAAAAACATAAGGATACAAGCAACAAAGTTTTACATTCATGCAGTCTTCAGTGGGAGGAGATGGGTGAAAGGAAGGATGAGAAGATGAATAGTAATAGTAATGCAGACTTAGTAAATGGTTTGACAGTGTTGAGGGAATTATTTGTTTAGCAGAGTGATGGCGTTCCAGAAAAAACTATTCTTGTGTCTAGTTGTTCTGGTGTGCAATGCTCTATATGTATGCTTTCTCATAAGAAAAATGGCCAAGATATTTCCATTATTATGTATTAAATACAGTGATTAACATAACAACATAACATAACAACATAACATAACATACATAACGGTGCTCTTCTCAAATACTTTTTTTTAACATCAAGCATTTGGAAAGCAAAGAAAGAATTTGATCAGGATTACTCCACCTGTATCATCTTGCAGCATATAAAATTGATTCTCAGTGAATGAAGATGAATATATGTGTCCCGGGATAATATTGCAGGGTCCAACTTTGGTTGGTTGCCGGGACCAGAGTTTTAATCTTCTGAACTTGTGCTGGAGCCCATCTTCAATTAACTTCTCTCTAGCTAGAGAAAAGTTCTCTGAAGATGGGCTCCAGCACAAGTCCAAAAGCTCGGAAGACAAAACTTCTGGTCCCGGGACCGACTCAGATTGGATCTTGCTTCTCAGTTTCACAAATTTGTGATACAAGCAGGAAAGTAATAGTAACACAGAGTAAATAATATAGATTAAGCACAATAATAAGTTACATACAAAGATGCATTAAAATGCTCCATCCAACAGCCATTTGGCATCATCAATACACATTCACTGCTAATGTGATAATTAGAATGATACATCTTCTACAATGCCCTCTGGGACCGACTCGATCAGAAATTTCTCTGTCTTTAACGTGGTCTGGTTACTGGGCTAGAACTATATAAATCTATATTTTATTAAAGCTTTTAATTTTTAAAATATTAGATAATTTCCCCTTTTCTAGTTCCTGCATTTCTGACACAAGACAGGAATACACCAATTATGTCTAATTGTATGCATCACAATCCTGAGACAGGCTGGAGACATTGTTAAAGTTTTGTTCCAGTGCCTGGAAGCAGAGTAGGTCTGTATGAGAGAGAACAGACTTAAATAAATGCTAGCTAGTTGGAGCTACAATACTATTTATATTCTAGGACTCCAACTCTTTGTCTCTGGATGGAGTTGCATTGCCCCTGGAAGAGATCTATGACTTGAGAGTCCTCCTGGATTTGTTTTCTTTTGTTTAATCCGGAGATGGAATCCGCAGTCATGAGGATCTTTTCCAATCTTTGGCTGATGCAGCAGTTTTGACCTTACATGGCACAGGAAGACCTGATTACAATAGCCCATGAGCTCGTTACCACCCTTATTAGACTTGTCATGCCCCTGGTGGAGACTGACTCTGAGGGGGAGGAAGACCAGCCGACAGGGAATGGAAGTGTGGCTCCGGAGGTTGTGGAGGAGGCTGGGGTAGGGCAGAGGCCAGCTGAGCAGTCAGAGGAGGACCCAGGCCCACCCCCTATCCATCCTAGGGCACGCAGGGAGGAGGAGAGGATAAGGGAGAGATGTGGTCTCCTCGGGAGGAGAGGGCCTTGATCCTCTTCATGGGTTGCAGGTGTGACAACTGAATAAGAGTTTGGACCTGTGTACTGGCCAAAGCTGGAAACAAATTGTGTAAATATCTCTAGTTTATAGTTCCTCTCTGAGTTTGGCGTCCTTACCAGTATGTGTTATCTGTGGACATCCTCCAGCCCTTATCTTGCCTGGTTTGTGTTGCTTTTTTCCTTCTTCGTGTAACTGTGTGGGAGTTGTTTTGTCTTCCGTCAAGGATATTCGGAGCTTGGAAGCAAAGTGAAGGAATAAAAGGGGCTTCATCTGTTTTCTGTGACTCTGTTTGTTTTGTATCCCACCCTGGGTCATCACAAGACTGCTGCATTGTGTCCTACATAGGGCTGCCTTTGGAGACCATCTGGAAGCATCAACAGATGCAAAATAAAGTGTCTCAGGTATGAAGGAAATAAATAAGTTATTCTTTTATAATAGTGTATTAAGCTATGATGTTCCTGTTGTTGTGTATTAACCTCAGAGTATATTCAGTTAAATCGTATGTGATGACTTGCTACAATCTTCTTGGAAAACAGGAACATCCGCTCAAGGCAAGGCTACAAGTAAATAAGATAGGAACATCCGCCCAAGGTGAAGTTACAAGTAAACAAGATATCTGTTGTCTTGAAGAAATTGTCAAGTCGACCCCTTACCTTACCCCTTAGCTTATAGTACGACTTAGAGATAATGAGGGAACTGGGGAGGGCTTCTTAGATGTGGCAAGCATTGTGTAGAGCAGCGGTTGCCAACTGGTGGGCCGTGATAAAATTTTGGTGGGCCGCAGATAAATCTCACCGCCAGAGCACCCCCCACAAAGCAATTAATCCAGGCTGCACAGAAACACAAGGCTGCGCCTCCCACATGGCCTGCAGGAACCCTCCCCGCCCACTCATTCCTTACCCCGTAAACTTGCCTGCTAAATTGCTATTTTTTCTTTTTCCAACCATCATCTGTTCTGCTGTGCCGGGAGATTTAGATTAGCTAGGAAGCAGGAAATGGTTGGATTTCTTGCTTTCTAGCTAGTCTTTAGATCTTCGGCTCTGCTTTTAAGTACAGCTGAACCTCCATTAGGAGTGAAGGTTTGCTTGCAAGCAAATTCAGTGCAGACTCATGGCAAGCAAACTTGAGAGAGTGAGCTAGCCGATGGCAGATAGATCTCTGAATGAATCTGTGATTCTGTGAGCAACTCAATCTGCCTGCTTTGCCTGCTTTTGGGTAAAAGTTGCTCTTTTTTTATAAACAATTCAATATTTATATAAATATTTATAATATTTACATACAAGCCATGCCCAGCCAGTCACATGACCAAGCTACACCCACAAATTAGGCCATGCCCAAGGACCAGTTAGTGGTCCCTGGGATCTAAAATTATGAGTTTGGTGGTCCCTGAGGTCCAAAAGGTTGGCGACCCCTGGTGTAGAGGGTATAAAATGTATTGCTTGAATATTGGATTTTGCTCTCCTTGTACTCAATCCACTTGGGAAGACACTTGGAGGCTGCCTTTGCAAACACTTTTTGAAATAAACCTTTGAACTGTGAACCAGACTTGTCTCCGTATTGTGAGGATAAAATTATTCGTGACTTACATCTCACAGGTGCCTACCGGAGTGGACCACTTATACCTGTTTTTTTAGGTCTCTAACTGGTTTCCAATTAGCTTCCAGGTACAATTTAAAGTGCTACTTTTAATCTATAAAGCTATTTATCCCTTGACACCTAGTTACTTGCAGGACTGCATTTCCTCACTAGAGTTGGTCTCAGCACTTCCAATCATTTCAGAAGCAGCTGTTTGTCTCCTATTCAGGGTAAGTTAGGGGCAGAAACCCAGAAGCTTTGTTTTTCCATGATGGGACTGGCCCTCTGGAAAGACTTCTATATGGAGATTTTTCCATCTCCAACATTGTCCACTTTCTGAAAAAAAACAAACTGAAGTTTTTTTCCCCAAAGGATCTTTGCTTCCTGAAGTTATGAATTCGGCCAAGGTTCAATTAGCTTATGTTTATTTTATAACTCCCTGTATTTTGTAAGCCACTCAGTTTTATGATTGTAGCAAGATACAAATTTGTTCAATAACAACAATAACAATAATCCAACAAATATTTTATTAATTGAGGATAGCAATGAACCAAAAGTAAAAAACTGCTGTCTGTGAAAGAATTAGAAAAAGCAAAAGACCTGGAAAACTAGTTGTTACCAAAGAATCAGGAGGAAATGTACGAAAAGGAAGCCCTGAAAGAAAACACATGCCAACTAGATGTAAATTTTCAGAGACTTTCAAGTTAAAATGTACTTTGTGAGATTTCAGACTTTACAGGAACATGTAAAGGATTTTAGGCCTTAATGACATTTGTGTGTTGTCTATGGTTGCTAAGAAAGGCATACAAGGTCTCCAGAGTAAATAAAGAAATTGCTGAATTAGGCAAAAGGACTTGCAGAAACCCAAAGATTTTTGAGGGAAACTTTGAAAGGACAAAAGTAAGTGAAAAATTGCTGCTTAAATGGATAAGAGGGTCTACCGGGATTGATATGCTTAACAGGGTATTTTATTGATTTGATAAAGGACAATGATTTGCATTTTTACTGATATGCACTGTTCCAATAAAGTATATAATTTACTGTCATCTAATGATCCGGAGGAAGTGGGAAAGAGAAATAGCCTGTTTCTCTTGTTTGCAAGTTAAAGCAATAAAAGCCATTCCATTAAACGTACAATTTATTCCTTGACAAACACTTTGTTAATTCTTCAAAGAATAGAGAAAAGAATAGACAAACGTCCTTTTAACCAATATTAAATTGCTAGTGTATGCTTGCATTTCATTCTGATTTACTTCTGACTCAACGCTGATCAGGAAATTATCTTAAAGCAGTGCTTTAAAATTAGGATTTAAAATTAAGAAACATTACATTATCAATTAACAGCTTCATGAATAGACTATTAATTTCAGTCAAAATCAGTCTTCTCAAATCTTCAATACTTATTAAAGTGTTAAATATCCAATATGCATAGGCAACTATCAGGAAAAATGGCTCACTTACCATCTATTTTATTGGAACTGTAAACAACTGTGTTGGCAGCATGAGTGTATCTGATGAGATCAACTCCATACTTTTTACTATAAAGTGTTCTCTTGGGCCTGCCAAGGGGGAAAAAAGTAATAATTATAGAGAAATTCTGTTTTGCCATACAGGTAGTCCTTGACTTAATGACTGTAACTGAGCCCAAACTTTTCATTGCTAATCAAGGTAGTTGTTAAATGAGTTTTGCCCCATTTATGGGTTTTTTTTTGTCAGTGCAGTTTTAAAGTAATTAAATGAATCTGGCTTTTCCCCCCACTGACTTTGTTGTTGGAACCTAGCTGGGAAGGTTACAAATGGTGACCACAGGACAGCACAGCTTCATAAATACATGCCAGTTGCTAAGCGCCTGAATTTTGATCATGTGACAGTGGGGATGCCATAATAGTTATAAATGAGAAATATGGTTACTTTTTTCAGTGCTGTTGTAACTTCAAATAGTTGATCACTAAGCAAATGATTACCTGTAACAGCCTGTACACAATGTTAACTCATAAGATAGAATAACTATAAGCAGTGTGTGTGTGTGTGTGTGCGCGTGTGTGTTGACAACCTGAATTTTCATCATATTGTATTTCTACTGTGTGCAACTAAAATATGTTTATATTTAGTGATATTTAGTTTCCTCAGCAAGACTAGTTTTTGGTTAATATATATAAAAAAGAAAACAATTAAAACATTAGGTGACCAAGTCAAATTACACATTATCAAATATAGAAATATATGTGCATTCTCTAGTCACCTTGAACAAGACTTCAATTAATAGCAGGGTTGTAATTTTGCAAGATGACTATTAGCATTTTTTAAAATTTAAATTTAGTCCTTTCATGTCAAAATCTCTAAGTCTAGATATAATACCTTGCAAGGCATGGAGGTGCTACAGTCTGTGTTTTTTATGATTAGATTTCAGCAAATTAGCAGAAGAGCTGGAAGCACCCTTCTTTTTAACCCAAATATTTAGGGAATAAGCTCTCTGCTATAATCTAACTTGGAAAATGCTGGTCACTTTAATGATAACATTTAATGAAACTTTTAAATTTGAAATAAAATCCAGGACTAAGTGTATTTTATTTTTAAACATATTGATAGTACTATTATTGAATTATAACCTACCATATTTGCTGGCGTATAAGACGACTGGGCGTATAAGATGACCCCCCCACTTGGAGGCATGTTTTTCAGGGCAAAAAAGTCATCTTATACGCTGGCAAATACGGTAACTAATCATCCAATATTTACACAGTGTGTATGTTATTCTGTGTTGGGAGTGAAGGACATTTGAACTCTCTTAGATGGACTGTCTAAAGGAGCATGTCTCGGAGTAGGCAGGCGTTACTCCAGAACCCTGGCCCTTCCCCTCGGGCTTTCCCGCAACAGAGTCCTCTTGCAACGCGTCCGCTAGGTCAGCCAAATGATCCCGGCGGGGTCACCGGAAACGCCCTCCAGAAATCCCCGGGGCTGCAGCGGCAGGGCGGAGTGCCAGGGGCCGTGGGAGGAGCAGGAAGGCGGGCAGCCTTCACATGGCCCTGCCTGGGGCGACAGGAGCGACCCACGCTCTCGCTCCCCAGTCGCTGCAGCCTCGGGCGGAGCGAGGCGAGCGGGATTCGAACCTGATTCAGAAACGCGGGGAGGCTCTTGGCGGAAGTGACGTGGGGGATCCGGGAAGCCAGAGGCGCCTTCGCTGCGTCCCACAAGCATCCGAAAGCCGGCAGTGGATATACCGTATTTGCCGGCGTATAAGACGACCCCCCCCACTTGGAGGCATGTTTTTCAGGGCAAAAAAGTCATCTTATACACCAGCAAATACGGTATATTGCTCCCTAGACTGACACACAGAAAGAGCCCCTCTTTGAGAGAGATGAGCAGCTTAGAAATATGAAATATAAATAAATAAAACAGGACGCAATTTTAATAGTGACAGTGGAGAGGGATAACAGTATGGTTAACATTGATACTATATTTGCACAAGGTTTCAGTTCTATTTATATATTTATGAGGCATATGCCTGCTTGTCCTAACAACGATAATTGTGAGCAACTCACTCCAATAGCAATAAAAAGATAAAAGAAGCAATGAAAACCAGCACCCACAAAACAACTCCTGGCGCTCTAAGCAACGCTCCCTAATACATAAACAGTCAGAATCACTGGGTTTCAGCCTTACCCCATCCCAATGCTTGGGAGAAAAGCCAGTTCTTTAAAGCTTTTTGGAAGGTCAAAGTGTTAGGAACGGTGTGGATCTTAGTGCCTGGCAAGAAATATTTGTTCCTGTTACCAGAAAAGTAGCTGAAGTAAAGCTATTTTTCTTGGCTGAAAGGTGAAAAACATATCATTTTTCTGCAAGCTATCCAAAAACCCTATTTAAGAGTCTAAGCTGGTGCAGATAAAACAACCACATCCCACCACTCCCATTATTTTAGATTTTAAACCATCTAAGTTAATAAAAGGGTCATGAAATCTTGAAAGTTAACTAACAAAAGATTTCTGGATATTTTCCCCAATATTCAACTGCTCTCCTTTTTGCTTTATACATTAAACTACATTCAAACTAATTATCAATAACATTTGCTTGAGAGGATACTGTACCTATCTAAATAAGAATTTTTCAAGTTTGAAGATTTAACAAATTTGTTTATTCTTACTTAAGGAACTGAGAAGGTCAGCCTCATGCTCAAAAATTAAAGAATGCCTGGCAAGCGTGAAGGTCAAATACTTTGCTGACAAAGTTTTAGATTTGGGACAGTTTACAGCAAATGTAAACTGTATGTCTGATCATAAAAAGACAATATCTATCTCCAACTTCACTATCTACTTCATTAAAATCCACTAATATGAAACTGCATTTGCAATAATGATCCCCAAATCATTGAGTTCCCATCTATACAGAAAAATAAATACAGGACAATTCTTGAAGTAATTACAGCTACAATTTCATTTCTACTGGTTCACAGTAATGAAAGTACTTAAGTCACTTAGCAAATAAGTAATTGCCTGGTGTGATTACTAAATTAATTAAGGTCATAAAAGAGAATATTTGTAGCTCAGGGTTGAAATGAGTTCTTGGTGCTTTCTAAACTTGGCTGCTTTTTTGCAGACATTTACGTACCCAAATTAGGATAGCAAAAAGACTAGCAGAACACATCCATGAACACCTATCATTTGTCAAAAGACATGATGAGAACTCCATCATTTCACAACCTATGAACAGACTTAACCATAGTTTCAGCTGGGAAACTGACCATCCCAGACCAAGCCAAATCAAAAATGCTAGAGAATTCCTGGAAGGCTGGCTCCCTGATAAATCGGCCATCAACAGGCACATAGAAAGAAACAATATTTACATACCATTCAAAAGAGACAAGCCAAAAAGGAAACATAAAGACCAGAACACAACACCCAGTTGAGCACAGATTAATACCAAATTAACACCAGACCTGCAATCAAGAAGTAGATAATACCCCAATGAAAGAACTACCAAACAAGCTAACAATAAACAGCCTAACCAAAGAATCACCAAGACAACTTCCACTAACACTGATAGGGCAAGCCACTAGAACTGTGGTTGCGAACCTATAACACACGTGCCACAGGTGGCACGCAGAGCCTGTCTAGGGGCACATGCGTCATTGCCCCAGCTTGGCTCCACTGTGCATGTGCGCATGCCTCCCACCGGCCAGCTGGTCTTCAGGTCTCTGTCACGCATGCACGGGGTGGTGGGGCACATGCGTGGGGGTGGTGTGCATGCGCTTTGGACACTCAGTGGCGAAAAGGTTCATCATCACTACACTAGAATATAAACTGAGAGCAAACCCCATTCCTTACTAGCACTTACTACCCACTTTGGGTAATGAAATGTCTGCAAGAAAACAACCGAGTCCAGAGAGCACCAAGCACCTTTCATAGTTAAGCCCACTTCATATTTCACTATTAACCCTAAGTTAAATACATTTCTGAATAGTGTCTCAAACGATTCACACTAAACCTACAAATATTCTTGCAAACTATTATCTAAGTTCCCCACCAGAATAATACTGTCCAACACAGCCTATGTTTGATTATCAAATGTGTACATTGCACATTTTACAAAGACAAATACAAAATAAACAACACTTCTTGAAACGGTGAGAAATTTAAGAGTACAGTACTGACCTAGATTTGAGAGCTTTTGGAATACCGCCACAGAAGACTTATTGATATTTTACATCATTTTATCTGTTTACAAGTCTACATAATCGAAAGACTCAATAAAAGCCAGTACAAATTGAAAGGAGATAGTCAGCACCCCCATAACGACGATAGTTTGTGACAGGAGTTTTAAACAGAGGTGCTTTCCATATATTTAGGCAGGGAGTGCTGCAGGTCCCACCCCTGAGGGAGATACACCTGGTGGGACCTAGAAGAAGGGCCTTCTCTGTGGTGGCTCCATCTCTCTGGAACATCATTCCTCCAGATTAGAAATGGTCCCTCATTAATCCTATTCCCAAAGGCACTGAAGACCTGGTTTTGCCAGTGGGCCTGGGGAACCCAGAGAGGGCTGGAACCCATCAAATGGCTAGTGTGACCTGCTGTCTTTGGGGAAGGAGGGTGGAAGTTGGTTTTTGTTTTTGTTTTGTTTTCCCAAATTTTGTTCTATTGTACTTTACTAATTTATTTGATTCGTTTTGTTAGTTCTTATTGTTTTTATTTTTATTTTTTGTTTTAAATATGATTTTACATTGTGTAAGCCGCCTTGAGTCGCCATGGGCGAATAGGTGGCAATATAAATCAATCATGCAATCAAATAAATAAATAAATAAATATTTAGAAAATATACATTCTGGATTAGAATGACTGAAATCAGACTTTAGCGAAATAGGGACATGAACAGAGTTTTAAAAGCGTACATTTAATTTAGGCTTATCGCATATCTTTCTCCAGAGTGATATTAAAAAATTGTCCCTGGTTTCTTTTATTTTCAGACGTTCTCCCTGCAACGCAAAGCCTCAGAGATGCACCTGAGCATCTACCTTAAAAAAAGCAACGCCTCCCCCCCCTCCCCTTAAAAGGTCCGCTCTTGGTGGATTGGGCTTGGGATGAAAAGAAAAGCCGCTTCGATGCTTCCCCAATCCACAAAGGCCGCCTCGTGCAGGGCCTCTTTTCCCGCGAAGAGCTCCTCGCATCCTCCCCACCCCACCCCGGCCACTCACTTTCCCTCCTGGCAGTCGTAGAGCACGATGGAGTCGTCGTCGCTGCTGGAGATGACGGTCTCGCCATTAGGGCTGAAATCGAAGCAGTTGATCTTGTCCGAGTTCTCGCGGAACACTTTGGCCACGCGGAAGCTCCGCAGCACGTTGTCCGTCAGCTTCATGCCGCCGCCGCCGCCGCCGCGGGGAAAGGGAGCCGGCGGGGCCTGCGCTCCGGCTAAGGTGAGGGGAAAACGGAGTCGGGCAGGGCTAGCCTGCGGCGGGGACGGGGGAACGGGAGAAGAAGGCCGAGCCGGCGAAGGACCGAAGCGACTTTTGCCCTCGGGCGGATTCCACTCAGGCTGCGGGAAAGAGGCGGCGGCAATTCCGGCTCATTGTGTCCGCCATTTTGCGGCTTTGGGGCGGCGGGGAGAGGAGTGGCGGTGGGGGCACGCGTGGGATTGTGGGCCACCGGAGGAAATAGAAGCGACGAAAAGGAGCAGCAACGGAGAGGCTACCGGTCTGGTGCATGCTGGGATACGCGAGTAAGGCCCGAGGCCAGCGAGGAGTGTTTTAGCGCGGGTGGGGGGCGGGAGGGGGGGAAGGGAGAAGCTGAAAGCGCCCGCAACGGCCCTGAAGATGCCCTACTGCTGCTAGGCGGGGCTGTTGTGGGGATTGCAGCCCATCCCTACCTAAGGTTGGAAACCTTGTCCCTCTCTTCTCCTTTTGGAGAGATTCGGGTCTCTGTAGGGTGCCATGTCTCTCAAATTTGGCAATTGAAAGATGCTTGGATTTCAAAAACTGGCTGGGGGACTCTGGGTATTGAAGTCCACACATCTTGTTCAGTCGCTACTCCATGGACCACAGCACACCAGCCCCCCAGTCCTCCACTGTCTTCCCAAATTCATGTTTTCAGGGTTCCCAAATTCTTTCCAAATTCAGGGTTTTCCCAAATTCATGTTTGTTGAGTCAATGACACTTTCTGGCCACTTCATCTTCTGCTGTCCTCTTTTCCTTATGCCTTCAATCTTGCCCAACATCAGGGTCTTTTTCCAAATGAGTCCTCTCTTCTCATTTGTTGGCTGAAGCATTTGAGCCTCAACTTACCTATCTGTCCTTCCAAAGGACAGTCAGGGTTGGTTTCCTTTAGGATTGACTGATTTGACCTCCTTGAAATCCAAGCACCAGAATTCGAAAGCATCAGTTCTTTTGGCTCTCAGCTTTCCTTATAGTCCAACTCTAAAAGCCATACATTACATCTAGGAAAACCATAGTTTTGACTCTGTGGACATTTATTGGCGAGGTGATATTTCTGCTTTTTATTGTGCTGTCTAGGTTTGCCATAGGTTTCCTCCCAAAGAGCAAGCGTGTTTTCATTTCATGGCTGCAGTCGCCATCTGCAGAGATCTTGGAGGCCAAGAAAATAAAACCTGTCACTGTTTCCATTTCTTCCCCTTCTATTTGGTGGGAAGTTTAGTTTTTTAAGGTTGAGTTTCAAGTCAACTTTTCCACTCCTCTTTTACCCTCATCAAGAAATTTGAGAAGAACTAGAAGAAGAAAAGGCATGCCTTTCAAAGTACTATATGGGCAGAAGAGTTTGACTGCTTTTGTACATTGAACATTGATACTAGCCTTCTGTGTAGGATTGGGCAGTACAATAAAATCAAGTTATCAAATATTTATGACTGCCCGTCTCATGGAAAATTACTCTGGCAGTGTACAACAGTCTAGTAAAGTAACTATAAAATAGTTATGTAAAATCACGATGCAGTTGTTAAAAACATTAACAACTATAGAAGTTTTGTATATCATGCAAAAAAGTTGCCTGAAAACAAAAACTTAAATCCCCAGTGTTAACACTCTGGTTAGTGAATGGAAGGTCATGTAATAGTAATGAGTAAATATCAATCACAGTTAAGCAAAGTCTAGAACAATTTTCTAAGGGTCAAGTAAACAGTAGCTCTTACCGTCTAGAGCAGGGGTCTCCAATCCCAGTCCTTGGACTGGCACTGGGCTGCAGCATGCCAGAAACTGGTCTGTGCAAACAAGCAAAACCCCATCCGAGGGTTGCAGGCAGCACACAAAATCATGCCCCCTCCTGTCAGTGGAAAAACCTCTCTCCATGGAACCAGTCCCTGGTGCCCAAAAGGTTGGGAGCTGCTGGTCTAGAGTAAGAAGAATGGGAATGCCTCAGTTGAATCTCCTGAGACCCATCTTTCATAGGCAGTGAAAATCTTGAGTTATCTAAAGTTCTGTGGTTCTACTTTCTAAGCTTCCTTGGATGATCCACAGATTCTAGTATTAGAAGAGGAAATGTAGCATCTGATTATATTTTATTTATTTATGAAACATACCCCATAATAGTCAAATGACTCGGGCATGCATCATGTTACACATTGTCATGGAATTCCTCATGTTCATGTTTTTTTCCTAAATTAAAATACTTCAAATTATATTACCTATCTCCTAAAGGAGGGGGTTGAGACTACTACTAGTTTTCACTACACCGGGCTATGCCTTTCCAGTTCTGAAGTGTACTTTGTAAGAAATAGTAAAACATTCATTGTTATGCACTGAGATAAGTTCAAATACATTTTTTCATTTGCTGTTGGTAAATTATCTGGTCAGTCCGTCTGCTCTGATGTGTCACTTGTCTTTTGGAGGACCTAATTTGTAGCTTGGGACCATTTCTAGATCTAGTCTCAACCTGGCATGGTTCCATAAATTAATTGTTCTCTTTCCAAGTAATAAAACGCTTATCTTCCACTCACAAGTCCAGTTGCTACAGCTGTAAGAACAGTGGGTACTAGCTTTCACAGTAATTAAGCAAATACTGTATTGCTGGAAAGCGGAATATAATTGCAGTAGCCTTTTTTGACTGTGACCCCACCACAATGCCATTCAGTGGCAAACTAACAGTTTTCTTTTAGAGGTAGCTAATACAGGTAGTCCTTGACTTAACGACCACAATTAAGCCCCAAATTTCTGTTGCTAAGCGAGATAGTTATTAAGTGAGTTTTTCCCATTTTGCTACATTTCTGGTCTCAGTTGCTAAGTGAATTTACAGTTAAGTTAGCAACATGGTTGTAAAGTGAATCTGGCTTCCCCATTGTCTTTGCTTGTCAGAAGTTCGCAAAAGGTGATCACACGACCCTGGGATACTGCAGCCATCATAAATATGAGTCAGTTGCCAAGCATCCAAATTTTTATCATGTGATCATGAGGACACTGCAATGACCGTAAGTATAAAAAACAGTCATAAGTCACCTTTTTCAGTGCCATTGTAACTTTGAATGGTCACCAAATAAACTGTTGTAAGTCAAGGACTGCTTGTAATTTGTGATAATTTAACCTTCACAGATTTCTTTTTTTTTTACTCTTTGAAAGGCTTCTAAGCTAGAATAAGTCCCAGTGTTGTATTTTCGACTGGCGTATTGCCCTCTTCTTTCCACTGTCTTGCCTGCCTTCGTTTATCTGCCATAAATCTCCATAATAGGGATGCTGATAATGAAATTTTGGAGTTAAAGACCTCATTACTTGAAGTAGATCAGACTTGGAAAGGCTTGTGTATAACAAGGAGGGAGAGAGTAAAAATGTTTAGTGACTGACAACACTTTTGAATGGGCCAAGACCTGCAGTGTGGTGAAGCTTTTTCTTTTTCTTTTCTCTGTCTTTGTGCAGAAGTGGTGGTATTTTTTTTTATATGTGCTTATTTGGTGCCTACAGCAGTCGGCAGCACTTTGTCAGTCTTGCTTGATCTCAGAAAAGAAAATATTTGGCCTGAATTACTGCTTAGATGGCAGACCACTTGAGAATACTAGGGCTGTAGGCTAGTAGACTGAGAAGTAAAAAAGAAATCCCAGGCAAGTGGCAAATCACTTCTGTTATTGCTGCCACAGATTTTGTTCATGTAGCCAGCAAGAGTCAAGCATGACTTAAATCATGCTTTTTCTAAGGTTTATATGACAATTATATTTTACAAAATAATAGGAAACTGCCATGAGTTTTCAGGGAGTGGGAGGGCATTTTGGGAACCAGAATAATGTTGGCATAAATTTATTTGTTTAATTTCTACATTGCCCATCTCCCTAAAAGCTGACTCTAAATTCTAAATTGATAGAAAAAATGTTTAATGCTTTTTCCCGGCACCATTCCAGTTCTTTGTGGCGTTTCTCTCCCTCTAAGCTCTTTTCCCTTAACCTGTCTTTATTAAGAAGCTCCAAAATGGATGGGAAAATTACTTGAAAATGTAATCAAATAAGGCGCAGCTAGGAAAACATTACCTATCTTCACCACATTAACTGATACGTTGGAAAGGTTACAGACAAGTGAACAAACCCAGGAAAGGTCTCGGTGCTTCCATTTTTTAACTTAAACTCATTTTTTCCCTTATGTGCCATTTGCAAAATCTCCTTTTTATGACCTGTGGTACCCCATACCTTATTCTGACAGCTGGAACATTGTAAGGATTTTTTTAGAGTAATGGTAAGTTAACAGAATAACAGTTCCTGAAGAGTAATTTTGTTTAATATATTGATGTAAACTTCAGTGGCTGGCATCAATGAACTTCTGAGCTGAATTGCTGTAGCCCAGATTTCTTTTGTCTGACCTTTTGCCAGCATCTGGTGTTTTCAGGCTGGCATCTTCAGAGAGAGTGACCTGCTTTATGGTATACCTTTTGGCAACTCACAAGCAACTGAACTAGGCTGACTGGGCTCTTGTGTGTTTTTTTCAATCTGGCAAGCTGATCTCTGATTGGTCTGTGTCACAGGAGTCCAAGAAAATTAGTTGCTAAACTGTATTGTATTTGACAGTTTTCTCTTTGAATATTTAATCCAACCTTTTTAAAATGGGTGACTTCCACAGATGTTGGGCTGTACATTCCATGTTGAGATATTGTTCTAACGATACTTTATGCATTCCTGTTCATTAATCCAGATATGCCGGCATATGCTCTTTTTCTGAGAGAATTACATCACAGTGTTTGAAAACATGTAACCACTAAGCAATTCATGTATTGACTGAAAAAAAAAAATCGAACTGGTAAATTCTAAAATTGTCGTGATCTTGATCTTAGTTGTAAACACTGGAATAATGGGTTGTCACAAATTCCAATAACAAATTAATCAGGTTTCAGTTGTGTTAGGTCACACACCTCTATGCATTTGTCCTAAATTATTTATCAGTGAAGCCAAATTAAGATTTGAAGTTTAGAATCCCTGAGCAAAAAAATGTAGTCAGAAGTCCGCACAATGCACCTCAGTTTTTGACTTATATTAGAATAGCTAACTAGGGAACTACAGTGATTTTTAGGAATGTATAATATTATTTTGTTAATAAGGAAAAAAACCCAACACAATTAAATGCTGTTTAGTGGAACTGTATTTCTTTAGATTCAGATTATTAATAAACAAATTGTCAATGGGAGCTGAGGAATCTGTGTGCTTAATCATGGTTTGCCCCAAAATGGAAACAGTTGATGTCTGAGTTAGTGCAAGGACAATGAGGAATATTTGGGTGCCTTCATTAGCTCGAGGTTCACTAGTTGAGGGCTATAGGCCAACAGAAGATGAAGGGGAGAGCTCCACTGTTGACATGAAGTCTTCTATGCACTTGCATGGATATCCCCTTCTCTATTTGTAAACCCACAGTTTAGGCACACAATTGCACTACCAGTGTGTATACCCTTACCCTCCCAAAGCCAGAGCAATTCCTCTCCATAGAGGGAAGGGTTGCTGCTTCTTCAGGAAGCATCATTTCAAAGTAGTAGTTCCCAGGCTTTCTCCTCTTCCTTTCCATTTTTTCTCTCGACCGCCTGATGAGTACCGGGAACTGCCTGTAATGAAGTTGTATGCCAGAAGGTGATGATTTCCAACAGGACAAACTATGAGGGGTCTTGTTTCCCTACCCAAACTAGGTAACATCAGGACTAACTATTATCCAGTTACTTGCTCTCCCATCGAGTGCCTCCCTCTAAACTGAGGAGAAATTGTGGACTTGTAGGAACAGGAGCTTTGAGATTGGCTGTCCTGACCTATATGATCCCCTCTGGTTTTAGGACATAGATGGGGCTCAGGGTCAGATCCAGGATTTGCAGCAGGGGGGATCACTTCGCTCAAGATGACTGTCCACCTGTGTAGCAGAATGTGATGGGAAGAACAATGAACAATGAAGAAGTCCAGCTTCAGTACCTGAGTTGAGGGTCATACAAGGCCACAGTGGGTTGTTGTGAAAATATATTAGGGAGCAACTGATGAGGGATATACATAACAATAGGTGCTCAGTTTTTTGTTTTCTAATTGCAAAGTCACAGATGACTGCCCAAAGGGATATAAAATGTCTAAAAGAATGTAACATTTCCTAAGTTGCTAGAGTGTGTTGTCAAAAGATTTACTTTTGGCTCTTCCCATTGCTATTTGATAATACCCACAACTGCCTGATTTCAGATAGTTATTCTCTCTCTTCTCCCCCACCCCAACCCCTGGCTTAATCACCTTTCTTTGTAGAGGTTGGTGTTAAATGATGTCATTATTCAGTGATTTTGTACACCACCTTGATCGCGGGTGTCAAACTCGATCGCATCATGTTACATATTGTGATGTATCACAACGTTTTTTTGCCTTTGTGGAGCTGGAGTGGGTGTGGCCTGTATGTGATGCATCCTGCCCATGGGCCGCCAGTTTGACATCTCTGACCTTGATTAATTCATTTTTTTTATTTCTACTTTTAATCTTATATCTATTTCAAGTATAGTATATGTTATTGTTTATTCTCTGATTCAGTTATTTATTTTAGAATGCCTTCTGTATACCATTCTGTGGAATTAAAAGTTACTTCCATTTCTATGTATTGAAACTAAGCAGGAGTCGTGAGGAGCATGTTGGGATTATTTATTCAAATTAATATGTAGATTAGGACCAGTTTTCATTAATGACAGCTTATGAAGTTTTCATTTAAAAGAGATTAATCTAAGTTCTTCACAGTCCCAGAGCTGTGCTGCCATAGAAGATGCAATTCTCAGCTGATCTGCCAAGATTAATGATGGCTTCTTCACTTTCTGAGCAGCTGCTACGATCAAGTGAAAAAAGAAGAAGGAGAAGAAATTTCATTTTGATCTGGCTAGCCATAACTCTTGCGTCACAGTCCTAATTTCAGTGCAGAGAATAAATTATTCCCCTTTTAGACTCTTCTGTTGTTCAGAAGTGAAAGACGGCAGGGAAGCTGTTGTGGCTGTGAGATGTGAGGGCCATCCCTGATACGCTTGTGACCTTGCATGCCAGTGGGAATGAAAGCATCAGGCTCTTGGCCAAAATGGGGCAGATTAAAGTAGACAAAACAACTCAAGAACACAGAGAAAACTTTGAAGTGCAGTGGAGGATTTATTTTCTTTAGTACATATATAGCCGGATGCCATTTGATTATTGTACTATCTCTAGCACTTGATCAGTAATACCGTAGCAGAAAAGAGTAGAAAAGGAGATTTATTACCCCAGATTAGCCACATTTACGAGAAGACATTATATAGAAATTAAATAATTTTAGGATTTTATTTCATTTTTCGTCCTTAATACAGGTAGTTCTCTACTTACAACAGTTCATTTAGTGACCAAAGTTACAACTGAAAAAAGTGACTTGTGACCACTTTTCACACTTACAGCCTTTGTAATAGCCCAATGGTCATGTGAACAAAATTTAGATGCTTGGCAACTGACTCATACTTACGACCATTGCTGCCTCCTAAGGTCATGTGATCATCTTTTGCAACCTTCTGGCAAGCAAAGTCAATGGGGAAGTCAGATTCACTTAACAACCTGGTTACTAACTTATCAACTGCAGTGATTCACTTAACAACTGTGGAAGGGAAGGTTGTGAACTCAATGTGTCACTTAACAACAGAAATGCTGGGCTCAATTGTGGTTGTACGTTGAGGACTACCTGTACTTTGTAAGTCAAGAAACAATGCAAGAAAACAGCACAGAACAATGTATCTCAAAATTTCACCATACTTATATCAATAAATTTAAAAGAAAAAAAATATTTTTAGCATCAGATTTTTTCAGATCTAATAAAAATGTTATTCATCCACCTGAGAAGTCACTGTCATCAGTAGTTTCTTCTTCATAAGAGCAATTTACCATATCTTTTACACATCAATTGTTCAATAATAGGTTATCTAAAAATATCTGCTTCATGAAATTGGTAGATGATCCTTGTTTAAATCTAACATTTGGCAAGGTTCACATGCTCTGCAGACTAAAATGGCTTGTTTCACACAACTTGCTAAATCAAACTGAACAAACTCAAAACCAGATTACCCACAGTATATAAAATCTAGTCCTAAAATGGGACTTCTGATGAAGATTTATGGCAAATTAGACATCCCCGAAGGACCAGGAACAGTATTGAACAGAGATGTGAATTCTGGCCAGTGAAGTCTCTCTAGAAAAAGGAGAAATTATGAGATTTGCTTACCTATATTCTGGGTAGCTGCTCTTTGTGAGAAGACTGCAGGAATGGAGATTTTGGTGCTCAGTTTATGAGTTGAACGGCTGGGTTCGAAGGATTTCAATCAAGCTCACTGCTGTAATACAGCCTATATAAACATAAGGTTGCTGAGAGTCATTTCTTAATCACTTTCGGAAATTGCTTCTTATTTACTTCTCAGGTATTACTAACCTTTGCAATAGAGTGATATGGAAAAAGATGCTATACTGGATATACAAATGAAACCAGCTGGTGTCTTAATAATTAAAAGGGACATACAAATAAATCAAAAGAGTGGCCTGGATAATTTTCCTATATTGGATTTAGGAAATCAATTTCTTAACATTTAAAAGATTTTGTAAGACAGGACAATGAAAAAAAGGAAACAAATCAAGTTTTAGGACAGTATTTGAAGAGATTAAAAATAGTTAAAACAAAAAGGAAGGAATATAAACTTGGTTTCTTTGATCAAGGTTAAAAGAGATAGTTATCTCTGGTAACTTGCTGACTAGAATTGAATGCCAAGTTTTTGTTTATAGATAAGAGATGAGATATGGGGAAAATATATCATTTGTTGTATTTTAAGAGAAGTTATGAAAATTGTTTATACTTATGAAGGGAGAAATCATTGTTTTATATATTTTCATTTTCTTTATTATATTGTTACTCTTTTTTCTTTTTTCTGTACTTTTTTTTTTTTTAGTTTACATTAGTTTTTGTCTTTTTAATTGTAATTGTTATGCAGGGAATCAGGTGTGGCTTGGCGTGAACAAAGAGGTAGAATCCAAATTCTCTTTCTATCACATGTTTTTTTCAGGCCTGGACAAAGGTGGGTCCCCCCCATAATGCTTAATGAATCTCAAATACAAGTATATATAGATTTCTTATTTTTATTTGGTTACATAAGCAGGAAACATCACAGAGTAGATAAGGCAAGAAGTTTATTTTTTTATTTTTTATTTATTTATTTTGATTTGTCAATCGCTTACAAGATAATAGGTATAAGTATATACATAGTTATGAATACATGAAGTGGGTACATATAAGAAAAATAAAAAGAAACAATAGGACAGGGACGGTAGGCACGTTGGTGCATTTATGCACGCCCACTACAGACCTCTTAGGAAAGGGGTGAGGTCAATAGTAGACAGTCTAAGGTTAAAGTTTTTGGGGTTTGGGGAAGAAACCAAGTCAGGTAGAGTATTCCAGACATTGACCACTCTGTTGCTGAAGTCGTATTTCCTGCAATCAAGTTTGGTGCAGTTAACCTTGAGTTTGTATCTGTTGTGTGCTCTTGTGTTGTTATGGTTGAAGCTGAAGTATTCATTGACAGGTAAGTCATTGCAATGTATGATTTTATATGCCATACTTAGATCAGACCGAAGACGGCGTAATTCAAGGTTTTCTAGGTCTAGAATTTCAAGTCTGGTGGTATAAGGTATTCTACAACGAGTAGAGGAGTGGAGAACTCTTCTTGTGAAATATTTCTGGACTTTCTCAACTGTGCTAATATCAGATACGTAATGTGGGTTCCAGACTGATGAGCTGTATTCAAGTATTGGTCTAGCAAATGTTTTGTATGCTCTAGTTAGTAGTGTGATATTACCAGAGAAAAAGCTACGTAGGATTAGGTTAACAACTCTTAATGCCTTTTTGGCTATGTAGTTACAGTGGGCTCTAGCACTTAGATCATTAGAGATGAGTATTCCAAGGTCCTTTACAGAGCTTGGATCATCAACAAGGTCTTGACTATTCAGCTTGTATTTTATTTTCTGTTTTTTTTTTTTTTTTTTGCCAATATGTTGGACAGAGCATTTATTTGTTGAGATCAGCTTTACATCATCAGTGAAGAGAACACAGTTGCTCTTAATGTGATCACAGAGGTCATTTATGTAGAGTATGAAGAGAGTTGGTCCTAGAACACTGCCTTGGGGGACACTACTATTGACAGATACAGAATTTGACAGGACACTCCCAATTTTGACCATTTGTTGTCTGTTTGACAGGAATGCTTCTATCCAGTTATGCAGTTGTCCAGAGATACCATAAGATTTTAGTTTTAGGAGTAGTTTATCATGTACCACTGAATCAAAGGCTTTACAGAAGTCTATGTAGATTGCGTCTATTGTTTTGCCCTGATCGAGTTGTGTAGTCCATATGTAAGAGTTGCAGATTATAGGATAGTTTTTTTCTGAAACCAAATTGTTTATTAGAGAGTAGGTTGTTTGTCTCTAAGTGGGGGATGATGGATTGGTTAATAATTGATTCAATGACTTTACAGGTGATGCAGCATAAGGAGATTGGTTTATAATTTTCAACTAGGCTGGGGTCTCCCTTTTTGAAGATGGGGATGACCGTGGCTTGTGACCATAGGTTAGGCAAGGAGCTGGTCCTGAAAGATTTTTCAAAGATTATGCTTAGAGGTTCTGCTATGGCAGTGGATAGCTTTTTTAAGAAGTAGGCACATATTCTGTCCGGTCCAATAGATAGAGATGGTTTTAGATTGCGTAGTGCTTTTTCAACATTGTCTTCTGTAAAATCAATATGTATTAGATCATTGTAGTTTTCTGTGGTTTGGCTAGGAAATACTGGGCATGATCCATTGCTGTTTACAAATACTGAGCCAAAGAATGTGTTAAAGAGGTTGGCTTTAATGGTGTCGTCATTGCAGTCTTTACCATTAGGTCCTATCAGGGGTGGGATGGACCTTGAGTTTTTTAGTTTGTTATTTACAAAATTGTAATAAGCGCGGGTGGAATTGGTGCGTATAAGGTTTTCCTCTTGTTTAATGTGATAATTGGTGCATTCAGTCTTTATCTGGTGGCATAAATTTTTGTATCACACATCCTGACTCACTCATCCTCAAGCTCTGTGGTTTCTTTCACAAGGTTTGCATGGTGCTTTCACAAGGTCTTCATGAACCTGGAAGCCTGCTGAGGTCATCCTTTTATTTCTGTCATTTCAACAAGAATCTACATCATCAAACCAATTCACAAATCAGTTATCAGAATTCTGATTAACATAATGTTTAATAAAATTGTTATATAAAGCAGGAAATCTAATCCAAAGATCAGAAGTCTATAAAATTTCAATTGAACGGTCTCCTCTGGCAGTAAAAAAAATTAATCACAGCACATTGCTTAATGTGAGAATAGAATAATAGAATAGTCAATTAATAGAGTAACAGTTGGAAAGGACCTTGGAAGTCAACTAGTCCAACCCCGTGCTCAAACAGGAAAGTCTATACTGTTTTAGACAAATGGATGTCCAATTTCTTCTTGAAAGCCTCTTGTGATGGAGCACTCAACTTCTGAAGGCAAGTCATTCTACTGGTTCATTGTTCTCACTGTTAGAAAATTTCTAGTTTGTTCTAGCTTGCTTCTCTCCTTGATTAGTTTCCATCCATTGGCTTATGCCTTGCCTTCTGATGCTTTGGAAAATAGTTTGCCCCCCTCATCTTTGTGGTAGCCCCTCAAATACTGGAACACTGTTATCATATCTGCCCTAGCCCTTCATTTTACTAGACTAGACAGAGTTCTTGCAACTGTTCTTCATATGTTTTAGCCTTATCATCTTAGTTGCTCTTCTGTGCACTCTTTTCAGAGTCTCAGTATGCATTGATGAGTACTCATCGCAAGCTTACATTTCACAAATAACAGAAACACAATATCTTCTCAAAGCAACTTGCTACCAACTGAAGTGAAAGAACAGATGTTAAAGAATATGTCAGAGCTCAGTTTTGCCATTTGTTGGCATCTTTGAACATACATTAACTGAGCCAATGAGATGGATCCAAACACCACAGAATTCAGGATGTCTTAAACTCAAAACTCATTTGAAGGACAGTTTAGAAATTTGGATTCCATATGCTACAAGACTTGAATGCAAAGTAAATCTCCAATGTTCTAAGATGTCAACAGAATGGCAGAACTGATGAGCTGGAGGCAGAATTCTCCCAGAGACCAGTTGGGATCGGTGTGTTGGGGCCTACCCCAAACACTACTTCTGAGAGTCAGTGATCAGATACTGAATCATGAGGCTGAATTTCTTTCTTGATCATTAGGTTGATTCTTAAGAGATTTTTCTTTCATGTATAGTATGCAAGGAAAAATTAATATATTCATTGTTTAACCACCATCAATATCTCTCACTCTTGGGTTAAGACCTTTCCCACTATCTGATGCTCTTATTGACACCATTGCATGACTCCATAGAAAATCCTTACTAGTGAGATAATTCACGGATGGAGAAAATAAATTCATTCTCTTATTTATGAATAGTTCACCTTCCCTTTGTTAAAATAAATAACTCACACACAATACACCCCTGTGAGGTGAGTTAGGCTGAGTGAAAGTGACTGCCCAAAGTTACCCAGCTGGCTTTCATGGACAAGACAGGACTAGAACTCTCCTTCTCCTGGTTTCTAGGCAGGAGTTTTCTCTCCTTCTCTCTCTGCCTCCCCCGGTAATTATTTGAAGCTTCTTATTTTGTTGCCCTAGCTTCACAAAATATCCATGTTGGAAGTTTGATTGTTTTGTAATCAGTAATTTAGTTTGTATTCTACATTTTGGGGGAAGGAGGAGAAGACAATATATGTGGTATATGTTTCTTTTTCAAGATTATATTGCTTAACTCACTCTAGTTTTTTCCATTCCCTAAATGCCAGATAGATTGTTTTTAAGAAATTCTTGCTGGCAAATCATTAACTTTCCCATTTGATCTATCAAATTGGGTATAGAAAAAGACCTCTGGACCTTTCCCAGGAGAAGAAAAGCACAGGAAGGTGAGGAAAATGAGAAAGCTCATGGCAAGCAAAGCGTCTATAAAGCATATATTCTGGGAGTGAAAAGCAACTTGCCAGATATCCTTCATCACTAACTTACCCATTTTTTTCAGGATATTAATCATCACTTATTCCTGGTGGATTCGGGGCATGGTTTCTGTCTTCAAAAGCTTGCCAATCACTGGCAAAACCTGTTGGCGGCCCAGTTTTAGTTTCACCAGTGAGATATCTTCTCTCAAAATGACTCTCAAGGACCATGGGCTACATTTTTTCCGCAGTGCTGTGGATGCAGTCCTGCCGGGGCCGATACTGAAAAGGGCCTTGGTGCTAGAACCAGGTGGACGCCCCAGACTTTTGCTACATGGCCGTCCTTTTGAACTGAAGAGAAATCTATACCTGGTTGGCTTTGGAAAGGCTGTTCTGGGCATGGCAGCAGTGGCTGAGGACATCCTCGGAGGCTACCTCACTCAGGGAATAATCAGTGTTCCTCGAGGCATCCAAGAAACTCTGCGACATGCAGGAATGAGGTAAGGAAGAAGGCCATATTTTATGGAGATAAAAATCTGACATGGAAGCTAGCTCCAAGAATCTTGTCTTGAGTCCTTCATGATTTGGTTAACTTAAATCTCAGTTGTGACATGCTTTACCTACTTCAAATACCTAGCTACTTGAACAGATTTATGGAGATAACTTCCTATTTTTATTTAACCCGTGGGAAAAACAGAAGACAATGTGATGTTTTGAGTTGCTCCTTAGAATTTTAGGTGATCAATATTCTTTTGTTTTCCTTTCATTATCACCTTAATTATCCTGACTGGCCATCTGTTTAAAAAGTTTTAAATATCATGGGTTTCAGCAGTATAAAGCTCAGCTAATAAGTGACTCTTTTGCGGGGGAAATGTTGCAGGGAAATGTTGCTGAAGCCGCACAGCCGAATCCAAGTCCTGGAAGGAGCAAGGGACAACCTTCCTGATCAAGAAGCTTTGGAGGCAGCCAGGGCCATATTGGAATTAGCCAAGAGTCTCACAGCAGATGACCTTCTCCTGGTACTAATTTCAGGTAATGCTTGAGAGCCCCAAAGGACAGAGAGGCTTTTGTCACCTCCAGATGCTTTCAAAATTCTTCTTTACCATTTTCTAACCTTGTTATATTTTTGCATGTTCTGCAAGCAAACTAGGTTGCGTTTTCCACTATTAAAAAGAAGAAAAGCAGATGGCATGGGGAGGTGACTCAGGGTGGCTTTCAGTATGACTTTGCCCTGGGTGATGCTGACTGGCCTTTGAAGCACCCTTATGCTTTTTTGTGCCAGCTTGCTTTGGAAATCCTATCTTTGCTGGCCTTGGTAGTCTTCTCCATCACTTTCCCTTAGCTTTTGCTGCTGTTCTGCCATGGAGAAGGTGGGATCTTCTGCAATGGAAGGAAATGGGGTACTAATAGTTTTGCATAAATGTTTTTTCAGTAGCTTGCTGAAATAAATGTGGCCATTTCAAATTAATCAGTTCTCCATAGTTTCTGTGATTCACACAGATGGGTTGTATGCAGGGGTGGGATTCTACCAGTTCACACCTATTCACTAGAACCGATTGTTAACATTCTAAGGAGTTTGGAGAACTGGTTGTTAGAAGAAATTACTGGCCTTATCCTGTAAGGAAGGCAGGAAGGAAACATTCTGGTATTGCTTACAGAAACTGCCTCTCCGTTAACCCTGATTACATTCTTGGCAGGACTAGACTTCCTGTCTCAGGAACTTCTCTGGAGTTTTTTCCCCCTCCTTTGCTGGTACTTAGCTTGTGTGGAGTGACCATTCAAAGTTACAATGGCACTGAAAAAAGTGACTTATGACCATTTTTCACACTTACAACTATTGCAGCATCCCCACAGTCATGAGAGGCCAGGCGAGGAGATGCTTGCCTCGATGTGAGTGATATTGAGTTGGCCACACCCAGCCAATAACATGATCACCAAGCCATGTCCACCCAGTCACATGACCACCAAGCCACGCCCACCACCTAAACCATGCCCACAGAACCGGTTGTTAAAAATTTGAATCCCACCCCTGGTTGTATGTGTCTCCCTGATGTACTTTTTTTCTCTTTCTCCATCAAATTCAGCTTTACTGAAAAATCAGAAGTATGTATGCTCAGGCTCTTATTTTGCAACTAATCTCTAAAATAGGTTATGTTCTTCTACTGATATTTCCAGTTTAATGAAACCACTCTAGCTTTTCTTGCTTAGAAATTTCAAAACTGCTAGCCTTGTTTTGGTCCAGCAGGTGGCAGTCCAGAATAAGAATAAAGAATATGCCATGTAATATTGAAAAACGCAGTAAGTTGAGCAGGAGCATGAAGCTAGAATATAGAACATAGAATAACAGGGCTGGAAGGGACCTTGGAGGTCTTCTAGTCCAACCTCCTGCTTGAGCAGGAGACCCTAAATCATTTTAGACAAATGGTTGTCCAGGCTCTTCTGGAAAACCTCCAGTGTTGGAGCACATACAACTTCTGAAGGCAAGCTGTTTCACTGATTAATTGTTCTGTCAGGACATTTCTCCATTATTAATACTAGGTTGTATCTCTCTTTAATAATCTTTCACCCATTATTCCTAGTCCCATCCTCAGGTCCTTTAGAAAATAGGTTGATCCTGTTGTCCATGGAAGAGTGTAGTGTGCCAAAGAGTTGGCAAATTTGTTTGGTCTGAAGGGGCTGGAAATTGTTTGTCTGAAGAAGCTAGGAATTTGACATTCCAAGTAGCCATGTTTTTGAGGTCTACGTCATAGCATTCATTTCATTTTGATGTTCTTGGTATTAGTTATGTTGGTGCAATTATTGTACAGATTGTTCTTTCCACTATTTTCTTAACTGTCAACTATTCCTTTTTTTTTTTTTGAGGCATAAGCAATAGTATGACCACGTAGATATGCCCTAAAGGCAGTCTAGGCAACCCAAATATTTGTAGAATCTCTCTTTAAAAGAAGAAAAAAAATTATTTGTAAATATATTTGAACTATAAGCAGCCCAGAGTCATTGCCTGAGATGGACAGCTGTAGAAATTAAATAAATGAATAAATAAATACACAAAACATCATTTAATAAATTTAAGAAACTCTTTAGCAGCCTATATGAGAATATTATTGAGCTCTTAAATGGGAACTTTATTAACTTGGAACAAAATATTCATTGAAATATATGAAGCAAAGATACTGAGCCAGCTAGTAATTGCACTGTATGGTAGGGTAAAATACATAATCATTCTGAGTAACTGAAGCAACTTAAAAATGTTTAGTTTCGGTTGTGTAATGCTAAGCCAAACATAGCTAAAGAAATTTGGAGATTATAGATATGTGTTTCCTTGCTGTTTATGAACTGGATCTCTCTTGATGTAATGGAAAGATTAGTCAATATTAGTCTGTGTGATCAGGATGAAAAGATGAATTTAAATATTGGTTTGATATATTCCGTGATTTATTTTGCTTCCTATTTCTCTATATGTTTTTTTATTTCGCCCATTTCATCTCTTTTTTTGCATATTAAACCAATAAGAATATGAAAACATACATGGATTATTGGGCATCTCCAGCTACAGTTTGTGTCCCTGTTAAACAAGAAAGTCTAGGATCCTGGAGTCATTTCTGGAAACATTGCTATTTACCGGTTGTAAGATAACTGTCATGCAAGACTGATTCATGGTATGGACATGGTTGAATCAGGGATGAAGCTGAGACAAAAGAAGTCTGGAGCAGGGGTTTCACTCACAATGCCTTTCCGCTTAAATTGGCACAATTCTGCAAGCTTGGGTAGCATGTTCTTTATTCAGGGGCAATATCGGCTATGTGGGAACTTTCAGGCAGCTCTTTTAAAAATACATTCACGCTTACTCCTCACTCATCCTCCACCACTGGCCACAATCAACCCCTTTTGTAGGTTTTGCATTTTAGATGTGTAAAATTTACATTTTGTAAATGTAAAAACATAGGCTGCATGAAGAAGGAATTCCAGATTAGGGAGGCAGAAATTAATCAGCATGGTTACTGATTTTATTTTTAGATGTATATGTTTTCCTGTCCTTTAATGCATATGCATCACTCAGGACAACTTAAAACACTTGAAATGAGTGCAAGATTTGAATTTTGGCAGTGCTCCAAAAATGTACAAAGACATCCAATAGGAATAACCATGTCTTCTAAAACTGAACATGATATTGAATGCCTTCCTAAAATAGCAATGCTTTGCCTATTTGCAAAACATTATCCAATAGGGCGACAGTCTAGACTCCTAAGAAGAAGGTTCCAGAGTTTGAGGTCTACCATTAAGGCGGCAATCCCTGAAGTGTATTGGACCCTAAGCCTGTAATGCTTTCAAAATTACTCTCGGCACTTTGAATTGTACCCCAAAATAAAGAGGTAATTGTTAGCAATTGTTATAGGACTGGGGTATAGCAGTGCCTGTAGGCATCTAACCATTTACCTCACCTATTGCTGTTAATAAAATCCAATTTAGAACCCACATCATTCCTATCAGTAGATAAAAAAGAGAAGTGGAGCTACATGCCACTGAGAGGTCCAGCAGAATGACAGGGACATAGTCTTGATTTCACTGTGGATTATTTACCAAGGCAACCAAAGATTTTTCCAGTTCTCATCGTTCCCAGTTCTCAAGCTAAAATGAGTCTAAGAAACCTGTTTCACCCAGGAACCCCTGAACCTGAGGGTCCCATTCTATGATTAACCACCTTGTTCAAGAATAGCTAATTGGAAATTATCTAACAGGATCGGGAACTAAAAAATTCTTTTATTAGAAGTTTCATACTAGCGTTCCCTCTCCTCCCAAGGCTGGATGTTCAGTGAAGGATTGGCCATCTAGTTGACTGGATCTTTCTTGGTTGCCTTAGAGAAGACAAGGGTCAAGGGCATGTGTAGTCTAATTTACTAAAGAAGTTGTTAACAACCCCTGCTGTATGAATGTCATCTGTGACATCAAAACACAAGCAGACATAGCAGGATCTGATTCTGACAACTAAATGAGAGTAATTGTTCTTGAATCTAGGGTGGAGAAGATAGTCTTCACATCCCCTACAATTTGAGTAAAGATCTGCTAGCAAAGAAATAGAAGATAGATGAACTTAATGAGATAGATATAAAGAGATTCTACCATCCCCGGAAGAGTGATCAGTATGATACTGCTGATTGAGGGAAAGTCTACTCATACTTATGCAGGCAATTATTTGAAAAGAAGTCATCCTTGTCAGGTGCCACTGACTTTGTCCTTAGGTTTTTGGAAGCCACTGATCTCATGTGAGAATAATTCTCTTTCTGGTTAACGTGGCCATGAGTAAATTTCTAACAGTTGGTTAAAAATCGCTATATAATTATTTTTCAGGGGAATATTTTGCAAGATATTGTGCCTCAAACTTCAGCATGTTTTGTATTTCATGGCAGCTTTTGAACTGACATTGACAGAGTTGACCTTGTGTCTTTTCACTACTCTCTTGATCTTTTATTTCTATGGACTTTCTGTTAGTTGTGATTGTGCATCCATTGCTCCGGTGGCCTGTCTGGTGCTTGAGATATTTCTCTTTAATGGATTGTCTCCCTCTAATCCATCTATCCCTGGCACCCAGCTGAAGTGTTCAGTTGCAGTTCATTTCCCTTCTCTATTTTGCTTAAACTGGCCCTGTGTTTAGAGCTCTTTTTGTGCAGAAATAACAAGCACTGTAAAATGTGTTCTCATCTGTACATGCTAGTCGATGGCTTTCTTTACATAAGTAAACCTGAATGGATTTCAGGATGAAACTTTCAGTTCATTGGATTATCGGGAGTCTAATTCCGAGAGCTTTGTGTTCTGAAAATAATCCTTAAGAAGTGTGTTGGATTTTGTGTGAGCTGAATACTTCTCAGTTATTCGTTCACCTTTCTTCATCTGAAAAAAAAATACCACTGTTTGAAGGGACATGTTAACTTAAATCTGTGGATTCTTTAAACCTTAATTATCTTTTTTCAGGCTTACACAAAAAAGTGGGGAGCTTTAATGACTAGCCGAGATAGGTTGCAATCATGTGAGTTCAGAGGCATTTCTGAATCTTGTAGATTTAGGGAGGTGAGGAATGCTTATGAAGTGAATGATCCCTATTATATCTCATTTTCACACCCAGCCCAAGAATGAGATAAAACAATACAGCCAACATTCAGTTATTTATTTGCTCGCATCATATAGACAGACTCTTGCCAGATTAAACCTATACTACTCTCACCCTAACTAGATTCTAGGGAGTGGCTATCCTAACTTTTTTCCTGATCAACTTGTGGTGCCTCTTGTCTTGCTCGCCTCCTTGAAATATTCTCTCTTCTTTCTGACAAACTGCCCCTTCACTGCAGTCCATCTCCCCCTTCATAAACACAATCCATCACACACAGTGATATGTTAACTTTCCTGTGCCTATATTGCTGCCACCACATCATCATTTCCAGATTTCGCTATTTGTACTTGCAAAGATGAATTTTGTAAGATATTAACACAGCCTACCTGTAGTTTTCTTGGCAATGTATTTCAGAAGAGGTTTGCCCTTTACTCCTTCCTAGGGCTGAGAGTGACTGGCCCAAAGTCACCTGGATATCTTCATGCCTAAGACAGGGTTAGAACTCACGGTCTCTGGTTTCTAGTCTGATCCTTAACCAATGCACCAAATTGGCTGTCTACTTTTAATATATATGGGAGGAAAGCTACCTTGCCCTTTTAGAAGTTTAGATGTGAATCTCTGTTTTAATCACTTGATAGGAAAGTATCCCCAGTTGTCATTCTGTAAAACAATCATCTGAAAAGCGGGAGGAGAAAAATTGCAAAGGATGGAAAGAGGCAAAGAGGAAAATACTGCCTCTCTTTGGAATTCTGTTGTCTTCTGATAGAGGCTAACCTTTGCAAAAAAGGAGCCTTGTTGCCTAAAAGCATACTTTTCTGCCTTTTAGGAGGTGGTTCTGCCCTTTTACCTGCGCCTATCCCTCCTGTCACCCTTGAAGACAAGGCCACCATCACCAGGTTACTTGCTTTAAAAGGAGCCACCATTCAAGAGCTGAATACCATTCGAAAGGCTCTCTCTTTGTCAAAAGGTGGGGGGCTGGCCCAGATCGCTCATCCTGCCCAGGTAAGGGTATTAAAAGCTCTCTTGGCCGAATAAGACTTAGGTTTTTTTAAAAAAAATGCCAGTTGTAGTTCTCTAGACTGTGGTTTACAGATGGATAAATTTTGGTGCTGAAGGTCTGGATAATTTTTATCCTCATCAATGTCAGGGACCTTATACTAGTCAGTTTTGATGCTTAAACATTTGGAGCAATCAGAAACAGAAGTCTTAGGAATGTAGGGAAATGGTTGTGATTGGTTCTTAACATATTTTTAGTATTCTTGAAGAAATCTTTTAGCTCTAGGCTGAGCTAGGAAATGTGCATGCAGAATAATGCAGTAAATACAAATTAATGTCCCCAGAGTGAATTATGCAACAACAGTGATTTATTTGTAAAAATCATTGCAACGCAGGCTAATTTGGTACAAATCTGGAAGACCTTAGTTTTAATGCACCAACTTCCATCTAAAGCCCTTTCCAGAAGTCCTTTTATAATTTTATTTCCTGTGCATGTTCATAAGGGCTCAGGGTTTCCCCCCAAAATTAAATGTGATAAATTCTACTCTTTGAGGTGAATGGAATATTTGAACAGGAGGCCTAAAGTTCTGTGCTAAAAATGCCAAAGCATTTCATCAAAAATTCTGATTGTTCAGCTGTAATGACTACTATGAATTAAGTAAAAACAATGCTTTGTTGCTTAATTTTTCTTTTACACAATTTGTAAATAATTTGGGTTGAGGGATTTAACTTTTTAAAAAACATTTCTGTTTTGCAGATATTGCAAACATTTAACAATTAAGAACTTATCCAGGTAGCCTTTGACTTACAATTGTTTAACAAATGTTTGAAGTTACAGTGGTGCTGAAAAAAAAGCCTGGTCCTCACACTTATGACCAATGCTCTCACAACTGTTACACCACCACCATGGTCACGTGATTGCAATGTGATTGCAATCATGTGGTTACATGATCATGATTTGTAACTTTTTTGCCAGTTTCTCATTGGGAAGATTGTGGATTAGCTTAATAACTACAGTGATTCACTTAGCAATTGTTGTAAAAATAATCATAAAATTGAATTTGACAACTGAGGAGACTTCCGGTTTGTCGGCTTCGCGAGCGGCAGGGATTTGCGGCTGCGCGATCCCTGCGCGCTAGCCGTTTTTGGGGCTCCGACCCAGCCGGGTGCGGAGCTAGGCTGCCCTGCAGGGGCAGCTGAAGGTAGGGGGATCCGGAGAAGGGTTTGGGGGTGCTGCAGACCCCCTCCCTGGCCGGCAGAACCCCTTTTCCCAGGACGGTGTAGGCGGTCCGTAATGGCCGCCACAAAGAAGCTGGCAGCCGGGTAAGAATGCGCAGGAGGAAGTGGAGAAAGTGATTGAGAGGAGAAAGTTTTTCTTGGCTCCTAGGACTCTAAGACATATTTAATAAAATTCCTGAAAAGTATGACTTTCTGAATAATACCTGCCAGAAGAGGAAAAAAGCGGCTGCTTGAAGGTGCTGAAAGGATAGCTTTCCCTCTTTTCCTACGGAATAAATAACTGGATATTAAGAAACCTATTTTTTAGGTGGAAATTGGTTTTAAGCGATGAGTGGGAAGAGAGAGGATTAAAAGAAAATATTTGTATGCTAAGATTTGTTGGAGCAGATGCCTTAAGGATTTGAAGACTAGAATATATTGTAACAAGACTTTAAACAGATTTGGACTTTCTTTCTCTTTGATTGATATCACCCCAGAAGGAGAAAGTGAGAACTCTGCCTTGGTTTGGACTGATTGATAACTTTGGGACTGTTTTATCTTTTTATTTTCTTTTGAATATTCTGGTTGTTGTAAGAAGAAAGAAGGAGAAAAGAAAAGAAAAGATTTATAATGGCTCTTTCTGTTGAGGAACTAAGAAATGGTGTGGAAGAAGCTTTCCTTTTCTTAGAAATGGCGCTTACTAATTATCAACAAAAATTACAACAGATGAAGACAGCAGAGGAACAAGAAAGAAAGGAAGGAGCCATCTTTAATGAATCTCAGAATTTGATCCAGAAAAAAGAAGAGAGAAAGAAAAGAAAAGAAGAGAAAAGAAGAAAACTAAAGGATTTAAGGACTTAAGATCTAAAAAAACATTTAAGAAAGGGAAAAATAAAGTGCAAAACCAATATGATGATTGTAAACAAAGGGGAAAAGAAATACGACAGAGAAGGGAAGCCGGTAAGGCAGAGGCTAGAAGAAGGGGGTAGAAAGGTTTGTTGGGAAAAGAAAGAAAGGGAAAAGGTGGAGAAAAGCTACAACGTTTTGAAATTAAATGGAAAAAAGGAATTTTTTATGGATAATGGATAAAGTATAATTTTTTTTTTTAAAAAAAAGATTTTGCAAGGTACATAAGATGAGATGGTAGTATTGCAATGGTTTAAGAGTTGATAAGAGATTAAAATGTTAAAATGTTTAAAAATGATTGGTTTTAAAACTTAATAATAGGAGGGGTTTAGAATATTGTTTTAATTAAAGAGTTTAATAAAATTATGGTATTGATGTTATTATAAAATTTTTATTATAGTATTTCTTTTTAATATTTGGATTTATTCTCTAATTATGCACTTAATTGTGTTGGATGTATTAGTTAGATAGAATGTACCAAGCAAAATCTGATTGGGTATTAGATATTATTTTAAAGATTAATTTGATTAACTTAGGGGAGATAGAAAGGCATCATACTCTGATTAATGATTTCAGGAGAAACTGATTTTCTTTTTTTTTCATAAGGGATGAGACAAAGGGATGATAAAAATGGACAAAAGATACAAATATAATGATTTAAACTAAGATGATTAATTAAGGTAGAATTAAGAAGTGTGAAATATGTGGAGAAGTTAATATAGAAGGCTTAGAATGGTAAATAAAATAAGTAATGATATGTAAGATGAGCATGAATATAATTGAAGTCCATGAAGAGAGAGACACCTGGGTCCAAGTTACTTTCCAAAAAGATATTTTTTTATGTTTTGTGTGTTGTGTGTATATGTCTTTTTTGGGGGGAGAATTGGTAAAAACTTGTAGAAATATAGAATGAGAATAATGGTAACTAAGTCAGAAAGAAACAGATGAAATAATAATAATGATATTGAATAAGAGTAAAGAGAAGTAAAGAGAAATTGAATAAGAGGTTTTGGTATATTATATGGAAATGGTTTAAAACAGAATCATAATTTTAAACATGTAATGAATAATGATAATTTGTGTGTTTTAAAAATTAATAAAACTTGTCTTAAAAAAAAAAATTGAATTTGACAACTGCAACAATGTATGACAAAAATTCTGGTCCCAATTGTGGTCATAAGTCAAGGACTACCTGCATAAACTATGAAATATGACCTATTTTTCATAAAAGCGAAAGACAGTAATTTTGTCAGAGCAGTAGGGAAGAATTTGAAGTATGATTCATACTTTATATGTCAAACACAGTTCTGTCTATTAGTAATACACTGAGCCCGTTTTTGTTTTTTTTACAGCAGAAATCAAACAGTATTTGAAGATATAGATTAGCTACATCATTCATTTCCAGTTTTTCAGCAGGCAGGAAATGTGAAGGTGGCTGTCTTTCCTATCCTAGGACTCTGGCTCAGCTTCATTTCGAAGATGTAGGATTTATCCAAATCCCTTTCAGTGCAGATTCAAACGTATTCGTTATTCAGTGCATGATTCCAAGTAGTGCAATTAGTCAACTAAAGCCTCTTAACAGCATTAATGTAATTATTTTATTTTAATCTTTCAATCTTGTGATAAAATTGGCTTAGGTTTATAACTGAGCTTCTAAAATGCCTCCAGTTGGAATCTAGGCAGAGTTTTTTTTGGGAGGGGGGGTTGTGTGTGTGTGTGTGTATCTTCAAGTTAGTTTTTGTCAGGTTAAACCCAAGAATAATGAAGAGCAATTCAGTCAAGAGTTCTTTATTTGCCTACACACAATAGACTGTGGGTATCCATATTCTCTTCCTCTGTCTCCTATACAGCTCTGGCTGTTTTACCTTTTGTCTCCTCTCCCCTTTCTGAAATATGCTCCCTCCTTTTTAGGAAACTGCCACACATTGTAGTAGTCCATCACAACCATTCCCCCTTTGTGGGCATCTCACAGTTTTTAATTCCTGGCGACTGCCTGGAGTAATCCCTGAAGTTTTTTTTTTTTTAAACAAGTTTTATTAATTTTCAAAACACACAAGTCATCATTATCCATTACATGTTTAAACCTTTTTCCATTATAAATTTAACAAGTCAGATAAACTATAATTCTGTTTTAAACCATTTCCATATAAACATACAAAAACCTCTTATCCAATTTCTCTTTACTTCTCTTTACTCTTATTCAATTTCATTATTATTATTTCATCTATTTCTTTCTGACTTAGTTACCATTATTCTCATTCTACATTTCTGCAAGGTTTTATTAATTCTCCCCCCCAAAAAAAAAACATACACACACAACACACAAAACATAAAAAAATCTTTTGGAAAGTAACTTGGACCCAGGTATCTCTCTCTTCATGGACTTCAATTATATTCATGCTCATCTTACATATCATTACTTATTTTATTTACCATTCTAAGTCTTCTATATTAACTTCTCCACATATTTCACTCTTCTTAATTCTAACTTAATTAATCATCTTAATTTGAGTCATTATATTTGTATCTTTTGTCCATTCTTTATTGTCCCTTTGTCTCGTTCCTTAAAAAAAAAAGAAGTTTCTCCTGAAATCACTAATCAGAGTATGATGCCTTTCTATCTCCCCCCTAAATTAATCAAATTAACCTTTAAAATAACGCCCAATACCCAATCCGATTTTGCTTGGTACATTCTATCTAAATAGTACATCCAGAATAATTAAATACATAGTTAAACAATATATGTAAATATTAAAAACAAATACTATAATAGGAATTTTATAATAACATCAATACCATAATCTTATTAAACTCTTTAATTGAAACTCAATATTCTAAACCTCCCCTCATATTATTAAATTTTAAAACCAATCATTATTAAACATTTCAACATTTTAATCTCTTATCAACTCTTAAACCATTTATGTTTTCTATTTCTGATACAATACTACAATATCATCTTATGTACCTTGCAAAATCTTTTTGAAGAAATTATACTTTATCCTTTATCCCTAAAAAAGATTCCTTTTTCCCCATTTAATTTCAAAACTTTGTAGCTTTTCTCCACCTTTTCCCTTTCTTTCTTCTCCCAACAAACCTTTCTACCCCACCTTCTTCTAGCCTCTGCCTTACTGGCTTCCCTTCTCTGTCGTGTTCCTTTCCCCTTTTGTTTACTATCATTATATTGATTTTGCACCTTATTTTTCCCTTTCTTAAGTGTTTTTTTAAATCTTAAGTCCTTTATTTCTCTTCCTTTCCCTCTTCCTTCTTTCTTGGTCGAGTTTTGAAATTCATTAAAAATGGCTTCCTTTCCTTCTTCTTCTTCTGCTGTCTTCATCTGTTGTAATGTTTGTTGATAGTTAATAAGCGCCATTTCTAAAAAAGGAAGGCTTCTTTCAAACCAGCTTTACCATTTTTTTTTGCTTGTTCATAATCTTTTCTCAGTTCCTCAATAGAGAGAGCCATTATAAATCTTTTCTTTTCTTTTCCCCTTCTTTCTTCTTACAACAACCAGAATATTCCAAAGAGAAAATAAAACAGTCCCAAAGTTATCAATCAGTCCAAACCAAGGCAGAGTTCTCACTTTCTCCTCCTGGGGTAGTATCAATCAGAGAAAAAGAAAGTCCAAATCTGTTTCTTAAAATCTTAAAATCTTATTGCAATATATTTTAGTCTTCAAATCCTTAAGGCATCTCCTCCAACAAAGTCTTAGCATACAAATATATTTTTTTTAGTCCTCTCTCTTCCCACTCATCGCTTAAAGCCAGTTTTCACCTAAAAAAATAGGTTTCTTAATATCCACTTATTTATTCCGTAGGAAAAGAGGGTAAGCTTTCCTTTCAGCACCACCAAACTGCCGCTTTTTCCTCTTCTAGAAGGTATCATTCAGAAAGTCATACTTTTCAGGAATTTTGTTAAATATGTCTTAGAGTCCTAGGAACCAAGAAAAACTTTCTCCTTTCAAAACTTTCTCCACTTCCTCCTGCGCATTCTTACCCGGCTGCCAGCTTCTTTGTGGTGGCCATTACAGACCGCCGCTGCACTGTCTTGGGAAAAGGGGGTTCTGCTGGCCGGGAGGGGTCTGCAACACCCCTAACCCGTCTCCGGATCCCCCTACCTTCAGCTGCCCCTGCAGGGCAGCCTAGCTCCGCACTCCGTCCGGATCGGAGCCCCAAAAGCGGCTAGCGCAGCAGGATCGCGCAGCTTCGCGAATCCCTGCCGCTCGCGAAGCCGACAAACCGGAAGTCACTAATCCCTGAAGTTTTATTGGCGAGGCTTTTAGGAGGTGGTTTACCATTGCCTCCTTTCTTGGGCTGAGAGAAAGTGACTGGGTGACCGTGTGCCAGTCACTTTCTCTCAGCCCAGGAAAGGAGGCTGGCTTCCTGCCTATGGCAGGATTAAAACTCACCATCTCCTGGTTTCTAGCATGATGCCTTAACTCCTACATCAAACTGGATCTCAAGTTAGTGTTAGAGGAGATAAAATACTCCAGATTGTATTTGACTTTTGACTTTCCACCCCCCCCCCCCGTATTCAAGTGATCATCTGATCTTGCAGACCCCAAATGAGTACCTATGCCAGGAGTCTTCAAACTTGACAGCTTTAAGACTTGTGGACTTCAACTCCCAGGATTCCTCCTCTAGTCATGTTAGCTCAGGAATTCTGGGAGTTCAAGTCCACAAGTCTTAAACTTGCCAAGTTTGAAGACCCTTGACCTATGCGCTCACATTGAGTGTGTATGTTGCGCTCAATAGCAACTGAAATTCAAAGATTCGGTTTCCATTTTGATGGCCAGAATAAGAAATTGCAAAGCAAAAAAGAAAAAAAAAACTATTTTTCATGGTGGCTTATAGCAGGCAACTTAGTCATTGTTAAACAGTGGAATTATTGGGATAATATATTAAAGGATAGATGGAAAGATGAGATCTGGTCTTTGAAAAGTACCTGATAAAAATCCATTCTGTAACAATCCAAAGTAGAGAAACATTGTTTTATAAGGAATGGTGGAATGTCATTTGTTGTCATAAATCATACCTGAAAACAACTTATTTCAAACATTATTAGCATATTAAAATTCAAATACATATTTTCACAAAATCAAGGTAGGCATAGTTAAAAATAAGATGCAAATTCCAATATAACGTGAACAATATTTACTATTGCTTATTTTTTCAGGTGTTGAGCCTCATCCTCTCTGATGTCATTGGAGATCCATTGGACATTATAGCAAGTGGCCCGACTGTTGCCAGTTCTCACAGCATGCAGGACTGCTTTCAGATACTGGCCAAGTATGATGTATTGGACACCTTGCCAAAGTCTGTGTTGACAGTCCTCTCCAGCTCTGTCACAAAGCACAGCACCCAGAAAAACTATTCCCACGTCTGCAATGTTGTGATTGGATCCAACAGGCTAGCTTTAGAGGGAGCCAAATGCCAGGCAGAACAGTTGGGTTACCTGACTATACTTCTGAGTGATGCTGTGGGTGGGGAAGTCAGCACTGTTGCCCTTTTCTATAGCCTATTGATTCAGTTTGTGTGCTTGAGCATTATAAACGATGCTGGAAACAGACCTTTAAGAGATTCTGTGAAAGAAATGCTCACAAGCATTGCAGGACAGCTGGAGATTCCAGTCTTGAGCCTGATAGACCCTCTAACAACAATGAAAGAAACCCATGCGGAAAACCCCATTTGTCTTATGGCAGGTGGAGAAACCACCGTGCAGATTCAAGGAAGTGGGAAGGGTGGAAGGAACCAGGAACTGGCTCTGCGAGTGGCCTTGGAACTGCACAGAGCTAAATCCACTATGGAGGGAAGCTATCTTAGTAAATACGAAGTCATGTTTTTGAGTGGTGGAACTGATGGACAAGATGGGCCAACAGAGGCTGCTGGGGCCTTCTGCAGCCAGGATCTGGTGGAGGAGGCTGAGCAGGAAGGCTTTGACGTGGGAAGCACGTTGAGCAATAATGACTCATACACATTTTTCACCCAGTTCCAAAATGGACATCACCTTTTGATGACAGGCCTGACAGGCACAAATGTCATGGACATTCACGCTGTTTTAATCAGAAGCCGAACTTAGTGATGCCACAGACATTGAGCTGTTCTGATTATGAAGGAATCTGTAGGCAACCCGAATGGAATATCTCTGTCCAGGCTGTTGATAACGAAGACCTAATGGACGGATATTGATAGACAAGTGGGGGTCACTTTGTTGTTTTAATTAGATCATGGAAACAGCTTCTTGAAACTATGACAATTCTTTTTTTATAACAACTTTCTTCAGCAGTGTGAAGAATTCTTCTGGTCATTCTGAGTGGGCCAGGCTGAAAAAGAAGAGCTAACAAAACTCTTATTATTTAGCCTTGAGGATGGCATCCAGAGGGCATCTTAATTTTGTAATCGTCTGTCGTCTAAGGTTGACCCACTGTATTTTGAAACTGTACCCTCCTCAGATGTTAAACAGGGGTTTGTCTCACAGGGGCTTGCTTCCCCCCCCACCATGCATGTGATGATTTCCCCCCCGCCGCCATCTAGAGGTATATGGTTCATGTCTGTAGATGGTGGGGAGGATGTGTTTGTGTAACAGTTCACTCATGCAAGCCAGAACTGAGATAGTGCAAGGTACTTGGTCATTAAGGTGCTTGCTCACTTGGGATTCTTCATGCACATGGGACAGTTTCCTGCCCTTTAGACTTCATGTAAACAGAGACACAGTCATAAGAGACGTGACATTGGGAGGAATAATTTTGTATGGAAGCAATACTGTGCTAACCTTGTAACTCTTTTCCCTGTGGATCTGCTGAAGCAGTTTCTGAAGCTAATACAGTGTCGTTGAACTTTTTGTGTACCACTGCAAAATAAAGCATTTTCTTCAAGAATTGTTTATTACACCCTGCCACGGGACGTCAGAGCATCTAGCCTAAATTCATATATGAGACAATTTCCCCACCATATCTGAAAAGTAATAACAGAAAATGCTTCAGATCAGTGATTTCAGGTTCGCATTAGCTCTATACTTCTGGTTTCCCAACATGAAAAATCAGCTTGTCATTGTATGTTAACTCATCCTAGTGGAAACAGAGAGCTCCAAGTTTCCTTTGTTCAGCTGTAGAGTCCACATCGAATGAGGTTGGAACTGAGAATCTAATTTCCATCAAATCCAGGCAGGATATGCATTTTTTAGCACCTGCTCCATTTCAGTATCACTACCTGTTATTGGAAGAAGAGTTTGAAAAATGGGCTAGATGTGCTGAAACTAATGTAACCTTGACCTTGCTCACCTTTCGTAATGGCTTTTTCTTGCTGATTGATAATTTCATGGGGAATGCATTGTGCAGAATGGAAGCTGCAAGCATTTTATGTATCAGTTTACCATTGACTGGAAAACAATGGAGCCTCAGGTTTGTGACCTTTCTAACTATATCAAGCCAGAAGTCCCTGTCACTTTGATTAACTCCTCTAATCCCAGAGAACAAAGACAAGAAAGACCCACACAGGCAACTGTTGCCAAATTGCTGCATTGCACAACGCAGTCCACTATTGGAGCAACATCACCAAGTTCATCTGGTCACTTCAATAAGCTGAACAAAACATCATTTTTTTGATCATACATGTAATATAATGGCTTTCATGAAAGTCACCCATTGATTAATCTAAGCTAGCTGTTCCTGTTCCAGTTCAGCAAAAAAGGACAAATTAGAATACCAATCCATTTTTCAATGAGGTTTAAATTGAGTATTCCATAAATTAACCACAACTTAGTTTTTGTTATTACAACATTCTACCCTTATTTTGCAACAAACTAAAATGGTGCCCATCTGGTACCCCCTTTTTTTGAGAGGGGGGGAGGGAGGGAGAGAGAGAGAGGGAAGGAAGGATGGAGGGTGGGAATGAGAACAATCTTATGGTCCTTGGGAACCATAGCCTTGATCAAATCTGCCCCCACTTAAGTAAAAAGGAGGAAATTTATATTTGATTCCATTCTCCCTACATTGATAAATCAAAATTCTCAAACTTGGAAAATATTTAAAGATTTGCTGCAGCCTAAGTCTCCCCATGTTTCCATCAGATTTCCATCAATAACATTTAGACAAGCCGAAGAGTTATTCCATCCATCTGAATGCAGAACTTTTTGCTGGTATATTAAGTGTTTGGAAATCTGCTGCCAGCAGATCTTTTTATTTCACTAAAAATGAGTGCAGAATGTGAAATGCTTTGGAAAAAAAACTAAGCTTTTCTCCTTCAGCATTAATGTGTGTGTGTGTGTGACTGGACAATGTACAAATTACACAAAAACCTAAAAGCTATGTATAAATATTATAATGGGGGCAGTTAAACAAGAACAGAATCATTAAAATTCTGAATTAAATTTAAAAGTGAGGCGGGCCTTCAGGGGAGAGTCAGGTCTTCAGAAATTTCCAGAAGGCCAGAATTGTGGGGGCCCGCCTCACTTTTGGGGAGCAGAATGTTCCAAATGCTGGGGGCAAAGGTCTACCTGGACCCCTTCAGTTAAAATAAAAATCCTACAAATGTTTGCTTACAAATGTTTGCATATATTCCTGTTGACTATATGACCAATTTTTTAAAAAGCTGTAGTAAATAAATTAGAGATTATTGCAGTGATTATTGCATGACTCAGATGCCCTTTAGCTGATCATTTAGCTATAATGGAAACCATGCATCTGAGACTAAAGGCTGCTTAGCTTAGAAAACAGCCATTTGGGAAATAGATCCACGTAATCAGGCTTTGCTCATGAGTTGGGGGCTAAAATCATTTCCCAAATATTTGAGAGCTGTTCATGAGCAAATATCTTCCATCTAGCTGGCAACATTTGAAAGCTGATCCACCTCATTCTTAAGTATAAATCACCCACCACACTTAAATTATGTAATTTAAAATCCAACAAGGTGTAGAAAATGTATTAAAAAATAAAACATATTCCTTTGGACATTTTGGTATTTAAAGGGAGTCTAGAAATAGTTTGAGAGTTAATTGTTATATTTTCTCTAAATATTACATGCTTGCCTTTTGATCAAGAGATGTAAGATTAAACCATTGACTTCTAACTTGTTGTTTACAAGAGAAGAATACTAACCCCACATCATTATTAAAAGAAGGTTAGGATACATAAGCAAACTTATTTCAATTGGGCATGTGGTCTTGGGGTGTACAGCATGCTAAATATTTGCCACTTGATCTCGTCAGGTTACCTAATACAATGCAGAGTATTCCTAGCAAGTACTTACTACATTTGGAACAGCACAAAGTGTCTGTCTTTGTTTTTTCATTTTACCGTACTGCATTTAGCTTCCATGAATATATTGCACTTCAAGCTCTTAATGGCATATGAAGGGTTAATGGCAAATGAGATGCTTTTTTTTTTTTTGCCAAAGTTTCAGTGAAGAACCTTTGTGTTAAGAGGACCAGGAATTAAGGCTTGTATTGCTAAAATCACTCAAGGATGAAAGCCTACTTATATCTGCCTTCCTGCACAGGTTTAAACTAATTTTGTGTCCTCGTTATGTTTTCTGTATCCCTCACAGCATCAGCTTCAGGGGAGTTTAAAAAAAAAAACCTACACCAAAACAGTTTCTTTATATCAGCAGAGTTCTTCATTAATCCTTGGAGACGCTGCTCATGCGTGATTTCAGGCTCATTCGCAAAGCCTTGGCAGCAGCTACTACTTCAGGGTAATCCCATTGCTCTTAAAGTTGTGTGTTGCGTGTGTGTTTAAAATGAACATTTCGCTGATTATTAAACTAAATACGTTTTTCAAAAAGGAAAAGCTGATGAAAACAGATGAAAGGATGTTGTTGCTTGAAGCACACTTCACACCAGTGTTCTCTTGGTTTTTCTCCTCTCTGAATATCTTTATTTCCCATTCTCCTTTCCTTTAATGAGGTGAAACTAGAAGTGGGGAAAGTTGGTCAAGGACAACAAAACTAAGAACGCATTTTCGAAACGTGATGTACATGTTTTGCAACCTTTACTGTCATTGGAGATAGAGAAAGAAAAACATACAGGATGTAAGCAAATCCGGGTATTCTCTTGCCTCCATATTAGAATAGTCACAGGAAGGGCTGTGTGTAAAAAGGATGGCAGGGGAATAAAGTTAAACTCCACCACTAATTCTTTCCATTCTTCTGATTCTGCTGATTAAAAATCTCCATGTAATTTTTCTATCATATCATCTATGGGTTCCTTTGCAAATGAAAGTGACCAAAAGGGGAGACCTACAAATGCATTTTATGTACTAGGACATTTGCACAATGAAAGTAAAAGTCTGCTCTGCTAACACCCAGGCCAAGTTTCATTTTTTAAAAAAAATCCACATCACCATATATCATCATTCGGTAGTTTCTGGCTGGGAGTGGAGTCATGGGAAGTCATTGGTTTAATTATTGTACTGAAGGCACGTAAATCATTGTCATACCCAACAGAATATTCGTTGGTACCTGGTGATTTTGCTCTATGTGAAAAGAAGGAGACATGTGAATTAATCATTTCCAATCATTTCTGTACTAATGGTTTTGCTAGAAACTGGTTTCTGCCAGCACCGCAGGAACTCTGTAAATAGTAATCCAATAGTAAAGTGTTAGCAGATTAATTTTTATTTACCATCTGCAGTAATAGCGGCTTAGAAAAATAGTAAGAAATGCAAGTGTCAGAGTAAGAAAAAATAGAGCATCAGAAGATTATAGTACTTATGTACCTTCTTTTGTGCCAATGACCACATGAGTGTTTCTTCATCTAAATAGGATATACATCCATAAATAGTTCTACACATTAAAATCTACCGTGTTCCAAAATAGCCAAGGTAGAGAAAAGATAGACAAGTCTCTTCAGCCAGCTTCTACACTACCCCTACAAGGAAAGGAAAGGAAAAGGAAAGAAGGAAAATGGCAAAAAAAAAAAAAAAAAAATGGCAGATCTTGCATGGTTCTGGTGTTAAACATTCTAAAATATTCTTGCAACATTTTGCCATTTTTTTCCCAAGAAGTGGGAACAATATGATATAGCATCCTTCCTAAACCCAGATGGGTATCCTATTAATTGAAATCTGGTGCATCTGGAGAGCCTCAGGCTGAGAATCACTTTGATAGATCTATCGTTACCTGTCATTGACTGATCCCAAAGCAGAATGGCATCTGCTTAGTGTTTGGCAGAAATGCCCAGAGCAAGACTTGTAAAGCTGAGAAATAAATAAATTGGTAAAGCTATGCCAATCGCGTCTCTGTTGCTGCCAACTACGTTCCATAGATATTTGGACAGAATTTCCAGGATTTGGGATCCATTTTAGGAAGTTTTTTCTATGTAAGTTTATTGCACATGTCATTCAGACTGTTCTTCGTAGAAGTTCCAAAATCTGCAAACATGTTTTGACTGGAGAACAATTGTATACTTGCGGTCCTTCAGTCTTTGACCAAAATCTTCACACTGTTAAAAATACCCCAGGAGGAAGAATACTCTTCTAAAGTTGATTTTATCCTTTCAAAATATGGAATTTGTGTTGTTGTTTTTTGAAAGAAAGAAAAATAGTTAAAAGACTACTGTATTTTTTTTACTAGACATTGATAGCGTTTGGTGAGACAGGTCAAGTCAAGTGTGGCACAGAGGCTGACAGTTTATGTTCTCAAGGTATTCTCTCTGTGGAAGGATGAATCCTGTAATCGCCATCACAACCAAACAAGAAAATAAAACTGTGGCTTGAATGACACTGTCAGTTGGGTAGGATGAATTAGACACCGATTCCACCAGGCAGAACAGAGCCAGATGGGAAGAGGATCAACAGCCCAACAGCTGGCACTTTCTCAGGGCTGAGCTCATTTACGTAAGTGGAACACTTGTGGCCAAACAGTGCTAATGGCTGAGGATAAGTAACTACCTTATTAATAGTGGAAGCTTTTGGCACCAAATTAAAAACCTTGGCTTCTAGCCTTTCCACTGCTCTGGACTCTTAGGAAACATTAATATCCCTTCTCCCCAGCATTCTTATTATCGCTTCATTAAGGATCAGATAATGATATGTGTGGGTAGTTTATTCTGCCCAGATTCTGATTAATGGCTAATGTTTCACAAGGTGTTAATGGGTGCTTTATGAAGTGAGCAGAAGGGGTTCTCCAATAATCTCTTTCACAAACTAATTTTGCCATTTTCACTAATGTGACAGATTTAACACATTCTTTATAAAAGCCCCTGATGATGCCTCAGAAAGTTTTGGAAAGATTATATAACTGCAATAATAACTTCTGCCACAGCATCGTTTTCAGCTTTCCACTTCCCGAACTCACAAAAAGCCAAGAGCACCTCTTGGCTGCGGATAAAAAAAAATATTTGTCCATCACTTCTTTATCAGGAAGGATCAGTGGCAGGATGTGTTTTCACCCTGTGCTAAAGGGAAGGGTTCTCCTTCAGAAGATCTGCCTTTGGCCTCAGCTTTTCAGAGGAAAAGCAACTTGGCTCACTTTTGTACCCAAGCAGACACCAAAGGGTGGAGTGTAAAAGCATTATCATTCTTCTCCTAGACAGCTCTGACATATTTTAAAATAGGAAGTGGCATACAAATTTTAAACAGTATAAATGCATACATATAAATAAAACAGACTCTTAAAAGTATTTCTTCCATTGTTTGTGCTTCTCTTCAAATGATGGTGGAGAACCACTTCAGAAAGCTGCTTAGATGCAGGTGCTTGAAAATACTGCTCTAGGCATGTTTTCTGTAGTTAAGGATGAACTACATAAGGTACCTCTGTGTAGATGATTGCATGTGAGATAAAATTAGGTGGAAGGAAGGAAGGAAGGAAAGGAAGGAAAGGAAGGAAGGAAGGAAGGAAGGAAGAGTTAACAGAGCAAAAGGTCCCATGTACCCATTAGACCTAGATAATTAGTAGTATCTGGTTTCTTCTTGGTCTCAAAATGACAGGTAGGGCATTTACTGAGAATCAAAAATAATTCTGACATCCATGTATGTAAGGAGCATTTAGGCATTTAAAGGCATCCTCTGTTGCAAGTCCCCAATGTATTGCATGGCTTCAATCCCTATATGAAATTAGCAATATAATCACATAGGAATAAAAAGCCATAGAAGACAATGGGATAATGGTGCATCCATTATCCTGCTTAGCAAATGTGTTGTAAATTCTATAGTACTGCCTCTTTCTACTCTTCTTTTCCCCAAATACATTTTCATGACATAGTCTTCATTGTTCAAAAAACTGTTTCAAAAAACAGACCAAGGTTGAGGCTGAACCGAAGTCAAGTGTAGAACAAGTGCTGAATTGCGTTTAAGAAGAGAAAGACAAGGAAGGAAATGTGTTATGTTGGGCTTGGATAAAAAGAAAAGTGAAAAACAAGTGAATAAGACATGAAAATGGAAACAAATAAATTCCTTCCAGCAGACTATGGATATTTATTTATGCCATTAATATTTATATTTCCATTGTTCTTTGGTTATTCTTTTGGAGATTATACAACCACCTTTGGGGAAACCGCTCTTTCAAAAATATAGAATCACTTGTACAATCTTATGAAATTGTAGTAGCCTCAAGTGCAGACATTTAAACCCAAATAATTGGGTTTTGATATACTCTATCAAAATAGTATATAAAATAACCTACTTTCAGGGAGAAAAAATACTATGTTTGGTCCATTACAGATAAATGTATGTTGTTAAACATCTTACTTTAGTTACTAAATTGATGCAAAGCTTTACCTTTCATGTGTCTTAGTTATTAAATCTGTACAAAGTATACTAAAGTGTCTGTACCTCACCCCTGATGCTCTCGTGAACACTGGCATTGGCCTCTTAATTTCTGGTCTTGGCAGCATGAATAAAAACATCAACGGGAGCTATGATTGGTATATTCTAGAATATGAGTGGAATACTAATAGAGATGAAAACCCTAATCATGCTGTGTTTCCAGACAAGTGGAGCCTTTGCAAATGGTGAAGCCAGTGCTTCCTTCCTTCCCTTAATCTGCTACACATTAGCACATTATACATTACAATATTGATTTGACGGCTATAATCAAGTGAATAGCAGTTGGGAGTTATACAAAAAACACTAGTTGGGAATTATACAAAATATAGTCTAACCCTTTCAGAAAGCACAAATTGGCAAAGAATTCATTTAAAAATCCTCACCTGTCTGTTGCACCATTGTTGGTTACTCTCTGGAGCTTGTTCACAGTAATCATGAAGCTATGAGAAATTGCAAAAAAATAAAAATGGTTTGATGAGTAAATACCTCAGCAAGACCTGATAAGAAACACATATGTTACAGACTTCTCAAAATTGTAATTCCAAATCTCTATCATCTGAAAAGAACTAATCATTCAGTATAAATTGGCTTGCCAAATGAAAGCAAGACCTTATTATCTGATAAAAAAAATTCTCTCTTCTCTATTACAAGGTGCAGGTGTTAGTTCCTTTATTAAAAAAAAGAAAAATAAGCAGTCATAGTATACCAATAAAGACCCAATTATTTATAAGATCTTAATCAATTATTTCTCACTCTCTCATACTCATACCACCATATACTGCTGTGTAAATTTATGCAGTGTTATTTGAGCCATCTTTAAACTTAGCTATAAAATCTTGTGCTGACAGCAGTCTGGAGTAACAACTCTTAATGCTAAATATAATTAGAGGAAAAAAACACAGCAAAGATGTTTTTAAATCAAAGAATATTTATGTGTCTTTCAGAGGTATTCTAGAAGACACTAAAGCAAATACTCATTTTTGTGGGACATTCCTATCCTGAAAATATTTGAATTCCAGCAATATGAAATTCATCAGCTTTGTCTATAATCTGGTCCATCATTTTATTCCAAAATGCTGAGATTTAAAAAGGCATAATTTTTGCTGCAGTTTGTGAGCAGTATGTGAGCAGGTTGTTTCATTTCCAGTATATGTAAGCAATATATGATATATCTGCATTATAGAAAACTGAATTTATAGAACTATTTTGTTTGTTGTTGTTGTTCCTGCTGAGTAGATCCTTAGAAGGCTGTTTGTGACTAACTATGGTTTGGTATGAATTGACCAATGGATACTAAGTGAATGTAAATGTACAATTTTGAATGCTGAAAGACTCAGACAGTTAATATTATCATGCTCAAAAACCTATTTCCTCTGAACAGAACTCAGGCAGCTTTTTAAAATATACCTAAAACTGGGGCAATGGAGTGAGAGGGAAGACACTGGTGCAAAGATTGCATCAAAAATTGGCCTGTTTCAAATAATTAATCAGCTCTTTAATCATGATGCCAGTAGAAAGAGTTTTATTGTTCATTATTATTCCATCTTCTCAATTTCTAGCAGTTTGGATCTGCTGCAATCTGAACTAAGGAGATGATTTTAAAAAATCAAATTATTTTAAAAAATCAAATTAGAATAACAGTTGGAAGGGACCTTGGAGGTCATCTAGTCCAAGCCCCTGTTCTAGCAGGAAAGTCTATTCCAAGTATTAGCCTCTACCTAGGATTGAACTCATAGCCTCCTGATTGTGAAGTGGGAGCTCTACCTCTAGGCCAGTGGAGCTGATCATTTAAATTGCTTGTTAGATAACTGTAACAAATTTGTGAAATGTTTTAACTACAGTTATTGTCATATGATTTGGGCTTCACAATTAGTGCAGACTTGTTTATCCCACCAGATCAAAGCAATTTCTCTTAAACAATGTCATCCTGTTGTATCCCCAAATCTTGTCTTCCCAGTGGCAATACCTGCCTTATGGAACAGCATTCCCACTCACCCACCCACCCAAGATTTGGATGGTCCCAATGTAATAAATAAACAAGATGGCCTTGAAGGGCAGAGGGAAGATCTGTTACCAAGGCAACAACCAGATAAGCAGAACTTGAATCCAGCTAAGAAAACCGTTTTTGAAATCACCTCAGATAGCCTCCCCCCATCATTCTCATGATGCAGATAAAAGAAGGTAGCACATTCAGACTTGCAAGAAGCTGTTTCTATACTTGTACTAATAAAAGTACTTTTGCATCTGTATGACGTCTGTTTCTAAGCCTTCTCTACCTGATAGAACTGACAGGTATCGAAAGCCTGGTTGTTTCCACAGGCATTTCGATCAAACAGTTAGATACATTCTGCTACTGTGGATGTGTTTTTTTTCTTTTCCCTTGTGAGTAGAGTTATGGTTTGTTCTTGGGTGCCTGAGGTTATGTGCTGCATATTTTTCTGTGTTTGTTTTTCTGTGTTTTTCTGTTCCTATAAGCTGCCCAAAGTCACTTGTGTGAAATGAGAGGTACTATAAATCATATAAACCAATCCATAAAACTATGAGCAGAAACAGGAAAAACATGGATGACTCTAGTCTTATTAGACAACTTTCGACCATTAAAGTCTCAAGGATGCAGGCTTCAACAAGGAATAATTTAGAACAGGTAGTCTTGATGTATGACTATAATTGAGTCCAAAATTGCTGTTGTTAAGACAGTTGTTAAGTATAATTTCCCCATTTTAAGACCTTTCTTGCCACAGTTGTTAAGTGAATCATTATAGTAGTTAATTTAGTAACATGGTTGTTAAGTGAATCAGGCTTCCCCATTGACTTTGATGGTCAACGTTGCAAAAGATGATCACATGACCCTAGGACACTGCAACCATCATTAATATAAACCACTTGCCAAACATCTGAATTTTGATCACATGACCATGGGGATGCCACAATGGTTGTGTGAAAAACAGCCACAAGTCATGTTTTCAGTGCTGTTGAAACTTCAAACAGTCTCTAAACGAATGGCTGTAAATTGAGGGTTACCCGTAGTCCATCTATGAAATTTGTGCTACATGGTGTTATTATAGCTAATATGGAAAAGGAGTCTTGCTGGTACTAGAGGTTAAAAATGTATTACTGAGAAAGAAACTACAGGCACATAAGGCAATAAGCTAGATCAGCAGTTGATAGTTTGCACCTGAGGCAACCCCCTTGATCATTATTTTGGCTTTCAAGAACCACAGGGGCATGCCTGATGATGATGATGCCATGTAAGGCATGGGTGTCAAACTCACCATGTCACGTTGCTGTCACATGAGGTTTCACTATGTTTTCCCCTTCAGGGGCTGGGGTGGGCGTAGCCTGTGTGTGACGCACCAGTTTGACACTCCTGATATAAGGGATTAACAGAATAATAGATTTGGAAGGAACTTTTGAGGTCTTCTAGTCCAATCCCCTGCTCAAGCAGGAAACCCTCTATTATATTATTTTGGCCGATTTGAAATTAAGAATTTAAGTGGGTTTAGGGAAAAAAAGGTATGCCTTAAGTATTGCTCTGACTTCAGATACTCACTTCACTCTTTGAACCCCCATCCCCTAATCAATTAAAAACATTTTGGGTCTGTCCTCCACCACATGTTGTGAGGGCTGCAAAATGAATATTAGGCAACTAGCTGCAGGACACGAGACACAGCTAACCATAGGAGGACCCTTTACAAGCAATGATCCTGTTGATTCTCTTGGCACCACCTGTGATTTTAACTATTTATTTTATTTATTTTTATCCATTTATTAAATTTATTTGCTGCCCATTTAGCCACAATGTGACTCTGGGTGGCTTACAGGATTAATAATACAATAATATAACAATAGAAATATATATATATAGAGAGAGAGAGCAATAAAATTATAAGTTAGGATAAAAAGATGGAGAGAACAAGGTCTGCAGGAGTTGAGGTAGGATCTGCTATTAGTCTATCAACCACCTCCAGGGTGGCACTGCCCCATTGGTGCCCCAAGCCAACTGACAGACCCAAGTTTTTAGGCCCTTACAGAAGGTCAGGAGCAGATCTCACTCAGGGGAGGGGGAAGTAAGATGTTCCAAAGATCAGGAGCCACAGCAGAGAAGGCTCTTCTTCTGGACCCAACCAATCAAAATTCCTTGACTGAAGGGTGTTTCCTCATTATACCTTACAAAACCCTTTTTTGCTATCTGGATTGGGTGTTGGAGGACTGTATTGTACAAGTCTAGTTCTGGTTGGGTGTTTGATACCAGAAGGTGGTGCTATAGTATAGCTGCTTTGCTCTTGGCAATCATACCATTGATATCCATTGGCCAGATGAGTGTATCTTAAAAGGGTCAGGTGCTACCCATAGGAAGCAAATGCATTTAATTCTTTCTCTTCTTTTCATTAAACACAGACAAGGCAGCGGGTGCAATGCACTGAAGGAAAGATGGAAACAAAAATGGAAACTCAGATGAGATTCAGTGGTTTACCTGCTGAGTATTATTCTATCTGTTTAGGAGAAGACTGTAGTCCAAGAATCAAGTTTATATTCCAGGTTTGCTCTTAATTGAAGCACTGGAGCTGAGCAGATAAGCGAGCTCTAAGATATGGAAAAGTTATTATCAGTTAATCTGTTACAATTAGTGTCCTATCTGGATAGAGGTAGACACGTTAGTTATTCATGTTTGACAGCCTGTTTTTTGAATAGTTGCTTATGTTGGGTGTGAGAAAGCCTTCAAACTGTTTCAAGACCTTAATTTTTTGTTTTAAAGAAACAGAGCTGCAAGATTGTTTACAGTGATATGTCCATAAATCTTGTAACGTTATTTTGTAATTTACCCTGCTTTTCAGGACTCAAACAAAATAGTATGAAACTTTTAAAAACCTCAAGAAGTTGGGGTGAGATTGTCTGAAAAATTCCATATATTATTCTGCCCTGCTTGGATTTGAAGATCATCTTTCAAGTCTGCCCCTTGAGTGCCCTGGCCAAAATGAGTTGGGGCAAAAGGCTATTAAGGGGAAAGTTTGTCCAGCAGTCATATAATGCCCTCCATAGGAAAAAAAAATGCCTGGTATCAATTAGATAGTCTTTAGATGCTGGTGAAACATGTTTTCTTCTTTGCTAGGATTTTTTAAAAAGTCCTTCCAATTTTTTAAAAAAATACCTGTGTTTTTAGGTTGCTTGAGCAGTGTAGGGTTGGACTAGATGACCCCCAAGATCGCTTCCAACTCTATTCTGATTGATAGATAAGATTGCTTTAAAATGTATTCCACATCACTTTTAGGATTTATTTTTCATTATGCTATCATTTTACATTGTAAAACCATCCAGAGAACAGCTCTGTTCCATTGAAAAATATAGAAATGCAATAAATATATTAAAATAGGCTAACAAAATAAAACAATAAATTGGTCTGGGTCAAAAAGTTTCAGAAAATGTTCTTCTACTGACCACTAGACGCCGATGCAAATGCTTCTCAGCCATGTTTTAATTTTACAGCCCATCTCCTGCTGCTGCTCTTCTCCATATCCAGAAATGTGGAAATGGCACTTGTGCATACAAAGGAACTCCCCCCTCCTTTATTTTTAAATGACAGGGACAGACAATGGATAGGGAGAAATAGCACCTGCAAGGGGACCTTCTGCCAAAGGGGCACCACTTCATGTGGCACACGCTGATAATGCTAACCGGAGCCTGGCCATTATGACAAGAGCGAAGGTGGTGTGAAAAAAGGCTCCAGCCAGGCATCTTCAGGCAGAAAAAGCTGTCGGTGCCCCACCTCTTGCAGCAGTGAAAGACTGCAGAAAGAGAGCATCCCTTCCTTCCGTCTGCTATCTACCACTATGACAGGGTGAAAATGAGAGACCAATTTCCAATCAGGCAAGTAGAGCGAGCTGTTCCAGCAAGCTGTCAGCACCTGGTCTACATGCCTAACAGACTAAATCCCCTGGCAGCCCATTAGAGGCTGCTCTCGGCTGACTGCAGGATATCTTGACAGGAAGCCAGACAACAGAGGGAACAGAGATATTCTCTTAAGGAGGAGTGTGGGAGGAAAGAAATATGGGATCTATTGCTCTGTTAGCCTTTGTTTGATGACTACTTGCAGGACTGCTTATTTTGAGAAGGAGAAGTTTTCTTAAAAGCATGGATATGTCATGCAGAAATCCATGCATACGTCCTCAAGGGCAGGTGGTCCCATGCAGTTTGAAAACATGTGATGGGCCTTCTTTTCTTAGCAGAAACATCACAGGTTGGTCATTTTCTTTAGGCATTCATAGCTTTGTGTTGGCCTCGTTGAAAGGCGAGCTGTTCGTAAGCTGGCTGTTGCTCATTTTGCAAATTTACCCAGCTTGATTTGTACAGACTAGTGCTCATCTCTCCACATCTGCCTGAATGCAATTGCTGACAAGCATGGATTGTCTTTTCTTTTCTTTGACCACATCTCCCCATTCTTACCCTCCAATCGGTGGTAGGAAAGCAAGTTGCCACGTGGGTATATTCCACCATGTTAGGTTGCAAATCAATAAATGAAATCCAAGTGGCGCCTATATTTACAGATATCTTTCAACACATCCATACAAACTTCTTCAGAAAATTTGGTTTCATACCAGTATCTGTCATTTCGGCTATAATGTCTAATATAATTCAAGCTCGATTGCAGAAAATATGACTTCAGCAACAGAGTGGTCAATGCTTGGAACGCCCTACGAGACTCCATTGTTACAGCCTCAAACCCTCACAGCTTTAACCTCAAACTGTCTACCATGGACCTCACCCATTTCCTAAGAGGTCCTTAAAGGAGGCGTGCATAAACGTACCAGCATGCCTACCATCCCTGTCTTACTGTCCCCATTTATCTGTATTTACTTCTTTTGTTCATGTTTATGTTCATACCTATACTTGTTATCTTGTACATGTTTGACAAACAAACAAAATAAATAAATAGTCCTAACTTCCAATGAAATTACTAATATGCTGGTCTAAATTATACCTTAGTGATGATAGTTTCTTCTTGGTCGTATTCAAGGGCAAACTATATAGTGTGCACTACATTAACTCAAGTGGGATTTTACCACAGTATAGACTACTATCACCTGGCCATCCTTAATCAATCATAGTTCCAGCTGGTACATCAGGGATAATTGGTTGAATGCTTTTCAGCATTCAGTCACTTAGGGCCTCAAGTTTTTCAGGATTAATTTCTGGACCTAGGAGTTGCCAATCACTCTCAGCCCTTTATAGCATTCAAACACTGATTTAATTCCCCTACCACCTCACCTGGCAGGAGAGGCAAGAAATACATAGCTTAATTTAATCAGCACGCTGTTTGGATTCTCCCACCCCATGTACTGTCCATCACTCGGTGGATTCAGATAGAGGTTAAAGACCAAGGGAAACAGAATGGACGCTTTTGGGAATGCGCTGCCTAGCAGGCCACAGATTTAAAAAATAAAACCCTAAACCTATTCTCTGGTGTTGAGGGAGAAGGACATTGCCTCCTTTTCCAGCAACAGATAGTTCATAAAGCAGATTTGCATTATCAACAGTTGCTGAGGGCTCTAGGAAGATCAGCAGGAGTGTGTTTGAGCTGCCTTAGGGGAAAGACGGGAGAACTGTCAAGCAATCAGACTTGACATTCAAACAGAAGACACATATAATTTGTAATTTCTTAAAACACATAAAGCTGATGAATTAGAAGTCTTTTAAGTACTGTACCCCCAAAGGTGTTCTTTACAACAGAGTAACTTTTTTCCAGGGTTGTCCTCTTTACTAAGAGGTACAAAAGCAGAGCATATTGATTTAATTAGCCACATACAATTCCCTGATTCCATTCTATCACTTTCTCCTATTGTACCGATAGTTCTAATTTAGCGACTGCTTCGTTTAGCAATAAGTCCCAGTAGCAATGTTGATGAAAAAGTAACTTTGCAGATTATTAAAGCAATGTAAGCTGAAGGAAGATCATAAGCACAGTCACGGTTTCACTTAATGACAGCTTTGCATAATGATCAAGTTGCCAGTCCCAACTGGAGTCATTAACTGAGGACTAGATATATGTTAATTTCCAAGCAGGGCTAGGATCAATATTTCAGTTGAAGACCAAAGAGATGCAGCTATCTGAAGTCAGAGAAACTAAAAATACATCCCCAAAAATGATCTTCCTAAATGTTGTTGCAATTATGATGTGAAGTTCCACTTAGATAAGAGCAGTTTCACCCAGGGGGGAGTGTAGGTGGTTGGGTAAAAACTGCCCTTTTAAAAAATATGAATGGCACACTTTGCATGCATGTAAAAAAAAAAGTGGAGCTTTGATTTAGCAATTGCATCTTGACTTTTTCCTTATCTCCCTGCAGACATGCCTGGTTTCATCTAATGCACTTAGCACATTAAAAACAATGAATGTCTAAATGTTCAGAAGCTATCATTACTGTCCCATTGGTCAGGAGTCCCTTAACCAATTAAAATAATTCTGATGGATAGACCTCAAGAATGCAATAAAAAAGATAAAATAAATTATTTTGCTTTTTCCACAGCTCCATAATAGGCACAGCTAGTACTCTCATTTATGCTCAGTGGCCCTTATCTTTAAAGTTTGCCACTTGATGGACTATTCCAGCATCATAAGATCAGAGGTGGTATTCAGCAGGTTCTGACCAGTTCTGGGGAACCGGTTGCAGAAATTTTGAGTAGTTGGGAGAACCGGCAAATACCACCTCTGACAGGCCCTGCCCCTATCTATTCTCTGCCTCCTGAGTCCCAGCTTATTGGCTGGATTTTCTTTTGTTGCCCTGCACAGGAGAACGGAGCTGGAAAGCAGGTTAGTGAGGAGGGAATGGAGATTTTGCAGTATCCTTCCCCTGCCATGCCCATCAAGCCACACCACGCCCACCAAGTCATGTCCACAGAACCAGTAGTAAAATTTTTTGAATCCCAACACTGCATAATATGCTCCAAAAAACAAGGGGACATTTTGGCTTCACCAGCATCAAAGAGGGGATTCATGGATAGCCTTTCCAATACACCTTCCATCTCATCATTCAGTAGTGTGACAAGGCTTGACAAGAACATCAGCCCTGTCAATCTGGAAATCTTCCAACCTTTCAAGAACCTTTGGATCTTATATGTCTCCAGGAGCAGACCATTCTAACTGGTCATTTATCCTATGGGGAAATTCTGCCACCACCAATCTAAATCTTATTAGGAAATGGACTGTCCATGATAAAGGAGTCACAGAAGCCCTACCACAGAAACATTTTCTCTGCTTAGTTCTCTCTCCCTCCCCTGCTCTCTTTCTCTCTCTCTCTCTCTCACACACACACACACACACACCTACAGGGGTGGGTGGGACTAAATGTTTCTGTCCGAAGGTCCTAAATATGCTCCCAAGATCACAATCTGGAGTTCTCCAATATCATTTCTGAGTTCCCAAGGATGTCTCTGGGGAATAAGGCAAATAATGCATAAATCTTTCACTCTGGCCCATCATAAACACATTTAAAATATCTTGGAATAGAATAGTTTCCTCATGTAGACAGTGGCATCTCTAAGGATTACAGGTAGCCTTTGACTTATGGTTGTAATTGAGCCTGGAATTATGGTTCTAAGTCATTGGACCTGTTATCCTGGTACCGGACTTGAAGTCATGTCCATTTTATGACAGTTGTTAAGTGAAAACAATAATCATTAAGCAAATCCTATGGTTATTAAGGGAGTCCATTTTCCCTAATGGGTGTTTTTTGAAAGAACCAGAAGTAAGCCATGGAAACTGACAAAAACCACTGTTTTTGAATCAAGGCCATATGACTGCGGGATGCTGCAAATGTCCATAAAGGTGAGCTAGTCGTCAAACTCCAAAAATACAATCATTTGACCATGGGGGGTGGGTTTACATGGTCCTTGTAATTCCAAAAGCAAATCATGAAGGGAGACTCTCTTTGAGATAAATTTTCAAAAGAAGATATTGGGGACACGAAGGAATCCTTCAAAAGAAGATATTGAGGACATGAAAGAATCCTTCAAAAGAAGATATTGAGGACATGAAGGAATCCTTCAAAAGAAGATATTAAGGACATGAAGGAATTCTTCAAAAGTACTCTCTGAGGCCACACATTAAAAAAAAAAAAGGAAATGAACTCCTCAGAACTTTGGTATCCTAATTTGGGACCATGATCAGCCATATTGGCACAATCAATGAGATGAGTAAAAGTTATATACTTTGTACTCATTTGTTCTTTCACAGAACACATATACACATAGCCATATTACATATTACACAGGAAGCACTGAAAAATGACATCTCCAAATTCAGTCTGCTGCATCAGCTTTCTTCCTGCATTCAATTGCTTGTTTAGACCTGGCTTTAATCTCTTCTATGAATGACCCAGGTATAAAAAAAAAAAGTGAAAATAAATTCTGTCACTTCTGCAGTTACGATCCTGAGAAACATGCCACATTACTAATGTTAAGAAGATACGTGCTTATTGCATTCAAGAAAAGGAAGATAAGATAAGCAAGTCTTTCTATTGTAATTAAATAACAAGAGTATAATTTGAAGGATCCAATATAAAAATCTTACAGAAGTAACTGCATTAGCAAGGCATAAGTGTTTTCAATGGCATCTGTTCTTTTGGTAAACAACAACAAAACATTCCCGTCTGTGTACAAAACATATTTTAGTTTACCTGTCTGCATTTTTCATTTCCTAGTTATTTATGACCTCTAGCAATGTAGGTAGAATATCCTCAGGGTATACTATGTCCCCTCCATCATTATATTGTATACATACAGTATAAAAAAAGGTAGACGTTGCACCTTGGGAATCATTGGAGAATTGCTAGGAGTGTTTTAACAAACCTTTTGGGATGGATTACTCTCTATTTTCACTAAATGTATTTGCTTAGCAAAATCCCCATTTTAAGGTAGTACAAATCCACAAAATTTTAAGGTAATACAAATCCACAAAATATCTGGCTGCCCAGTAAAAGTTATACAATCTGTATCCCACCCATATTTTAATTGAGGCAATCACTTTAAATGGGAACAATTTAATTTACTTTAATTTTCAGATTTATTCATAAATCTGTCATAGTCTTAAACATAAGTGTGAATTATACCTGCAACAATACTTTAAAGCATCTGAAGGCATTATCTACTGGCAGGTACTGTCTGTTGTGCTTCTTACAAAATTCACAGGTCAATCTGCAGTTTGGAATTCTATGCAGCTTTTACCTTCAAGAGCAGAACTTAGAATTGCAGAAAATTGGACCACTAGTTATCTGTTACCATTAACAGAATGAAGCCAGGCTGATCCAAGGAACCAAGAAGAGAATGTGTAGGAGGAAGCAGAAGTGGTATTCAGCAGTTCTGGAGAACTGGTAGTGGAAATTTTGAGTAGTTGGGAGAACCAGCAAATACCGCCTCTGACTGGCCCTGCCCCCATCTATTCTCTGCCTCCTGAGTCCCAGCTGATCGGCTGGGTCTTCTTTTGTTGCCCTGCACAGGGGAACGGAGCTGGAAAGCAGGTTAGTGAGGAGGGAATGGAGATTTTGCAATATCCTTCCCCTGCCATGCCCACCAAGCCACACCACACCACCAAGCCATGCCACGCACACCAAGCCACACCCACAGAACCAATAGTAAAAATGTTTGAATCTCACCACTGGGAGGAAGAGACAAAATTCTGTGTGTGTGTGTGTGTGTGTGTGTGTGTGTGTGTGTGTGTGAGAGAGAGAGAGAGAGAGAGAGAGAGAGAGAGAGATGGGGTTCGTGTATGTGTGAATAAATGTGAATATTTATACCACTCTGATCCAGCAAGCCATATTACCTCGGAGCTAAAAAGGGACTTCTCCAAATATTCAGTTCCCATAATTCTTATAATGATCTTGCCTGCTAAAGATTTTTGTGTACTGAACTCCATGTGCCTGGAGGTTGTCCAGATGATAAAGGCGATCTAACAACAATAGTTGAAATCAGTATTATTATTTTCCACTTTACAGGTGGTAGGAATTGTGAAAAGGACAAAAGGGAGTGTCAGCTTGCCTTTGGGGACTTAGTAAGCACACGAAGGTGGTGACAATTAAAAAAAAACACTTTCTACTATGCAACTCAGTCATTTAGTTGGCCCTGTTGCATTAGTTCTTTTCAGATTTGGAGCACAAGACATAGAACAAATGTTCATCAGTGTTTCACAAGCCACACAGAACAGCTTGTCAAATCCACTCTACTTGTGTAACCAGAGAGACCACAAAGTTAGCTGCTGACAAATGACAATAAGGACCCTGACAGTTGTGAGGAGCCGAGCTTGTAGGTTGAAAACTATAATTCTGCCATAGGGGTTGTCTGACTTTATCTGTATTCAAAGCAAATGCAAAATTGTTTTCTGAGAAGTTGAAGATACAGAAATTTTGGAGACTAAGAACCGCCCTCCAGTAACCCCACTTTTCTCTCCAGAGCAGTAAAGCAGAGATTGTAAAATGAGAGGCAGGGAGGGAGGCAACCACAATCTTGCCGAACTTCTCTTTGAAGGCAAACTGAACTACAAGCAGCTCCTTATCAAAGATACATCAAAGGCCAACAGCTTCAGGTATAAGCAGAAGCCGGATATCTAAATCTTCAGTACTATGGGAAATTGAGGACAGAACTACATATCTTGAAATTTGGCAACCCCAAAGATTAATCCTATATCTAGCATTGTTTTCTCTCTTTATACATCTGAAATACATATGAATGAAATATGGGACATGCCCCATATTCTTCCTCTATGCTGGGTGAGGAAAGTATCTGAAAAGGGAGACACATTGGTGAATACCTCCTAACACAGTCCTATTCTTTATAGTTGAATCCTTTTTTCTCCATGTCTTACGTTGTTGCAGATTTTTAAAGCCAATACACGAAATTCAATGGTAGTTGTATATGTTATTAAACTGTTCCAATCTCAGAATGAAGGCATTATGTTTTTTTAAGCTGCTCCTCACTCCTATTTTCTTTTCTTTGTGCTGATTAAGATCCTAGAAAAAAGATGCTCTCTCAAAAAGTAGTCATAATGCTAGCATTTATAAAAGCTTGAAGAGGAACACTGACACTGTAGTCTGTTCAGCATTCAGTTTTCATATATATTTGACGTTAGTTCTGGGAATGTTATGATGCATCAGGCAAAGGTATTAATAGCTAAATGTAATTGCACATCTGCCTATTAGGCAAAAAAAAAAACCTATGGCAGTGAGCATGCATATATATACCCTTATGTCACAAAACATTCCTTTCTGAAATGCTGCTACATTTATAGATTGTTGATCAAACAGAAGCGCCATTTTCCACACAGATTTCTAGCGCTTATAGAAACCTATCTAGGGAATAGGTTTCATGTTTTTTTTAATCTGTATCTATAAGGAAATGATCAAACACAACAGATCTTTCCCAGATGCAGTTTGGGAATCATATTGTCAATATTTTACTAAAGGCATAAGATTTAAACTTTAAAACAGAAGAAGGGAAGCCAATCCATCTAATGAGGCCACTTCTTCCTCAGAATAAATGAAAGCTACAGTCAGAACAAGGTTTCATATATTTTCACATGTCATGAAGGAAAACAATCTGAACAAATCTTGGAACAAAATGTAAAACTTTTATACCTGATTCCCAAAGCTCAGATTCAAAGGAATAAATATCACATTGCAACACAATTAACTCAGGAGAGATCTAAATGGAGAAGAAATATAAGATAGTTTACTTTTCTTGGGTTCAAGAACAAGGAGGGACATTGTTCTGGAGAAGTTACTATTCCCATGGAGTTAGTTTATGACAAATGTAAATAAGACCATGATGGATAAAGACATTTAATAACAGCAACTATCCGACTAGTTAAACCTTATAACTAAACAAATGCATCCTTATTGGACTGAAGGAGTATAAAAGTCATATAAAGAAATAAATGCATTGTTGGATTGAAGCAACAAAAAAGATATAGCTGGTTTGAATAATGGATATGGAAATGTTACTAAGTATCATGGACTGGATCAAAGAATCCGTGAATCAGTTTTGGATCAGATAAAATTTTGCTGTTCTATTGAGACAATGAGCAACAAGCAGAAACTCATATACTTTAATCATGTGATATGGGCCAATGTTGAATTAGAAAAAATATTCTTGGCAAGGTTGAGGGGAGCATATAAAGGAGGAAAGACAATAGAAAAGGTGGATAGGTAGAATCAAAGATTACTAAAGTATCCTTGAAAAAAATACAAGCCATTACTAAAGACAAGATGTGTACATTTATCAAATTATTGGGAAATGTGTTCAGTTTGAAGAGATCTAATCAAGTCCTGGTTTGATTTGATTCTGGGTTTATAGAATTCAAGGGTTCTTGAATGTTAGCCTAGTGACAATCTTTCAAACTCCTTGACAGATTGTGGAAAGTGGAAATAAAGAATAATTGAGCCTGTTCCAAAAGCCTTCTCTGGGATCTGAAAGATAGAATATTCCATAGTTCTCAGAACAATCTCAGGTTAAGATGGGTGAGTGACAAATTACAGAAGTCTAATGAAATGCCACAAAAACCTATGCTGTCTAGGCTATGTTCCTTAGGTGAGTTACTTATTACAAAGGCAATCAGGCAATAAGAAGCAACATAATATTGTAACTAAATATGACACTTGGGAAGATCTTAGTCATAATTTAAATATTAATTTAATCAATGAATAAGTAAATGGTAGATCAATTCTTAGGGAAAAACATGACAAACATCTGCAGAAGAAGAGTTTGATATGTGAAAAGACAAAGATATGAAATATGATTTAATTCTCAAATTCTTGAATTGGCATAGGTCTTATTTTATTCATGATGCCATAATAAAAATAGTAAACTATTTATTCTGATATTGTACATGATCAAAGGATCATAATTCATATAAGAGGAAATAGTGTGGGGGCTTCAGAGTTCACAAATCATCAAATGTCAGTGGGAAAACTCGATTTGAATTAACTACTTCTTATTTTCCTAGAGTTACTAGGAAACAGCAACATTGCACTGTTTAACTGTTTCCTTGTGCACCATCATTTTGATGAAGTCTCTTTCCCACTTATCAATGTAGTTATCAAGTCATGAAAGGGAAGTTCATTCTATAATGGTTAATAATCTTTTATACTTCTTAAAAGATTCATCCAACTACATGTGAAATCTCTTTAAATTCTTAGACTGAAATTTCATTGGAGCAGTTATGGATTAGATAGTCCATTACTATCTAATGGACTAGATAGTAAGGTAATTGATGTGATTTTTGTCATTGTTTTAAAGTTTTGGCTGAACCCAGAAAGCCACTGAATATGACATTCCTTTATTATTTGATTTTTTAAAAACCAGATACCCATTTCCTTTGTACTACACACTACAATTTTGCACCATTTTAAATAGCCATGCTTGATAATTATATAACCCATTAAGTATAATGATTGCATTAATAATATTCAGACTGAAATATTGAAGAGAGAATAACATAGCAAGTCTGGCTGCTGCAAAAGAATTAAAAGAAAATATAGGTTGGAATAAGAAAGGCAGATTAGATCTTTTAAAACCAAAACACAATTACTGTGTGATGGTGTTGCATTGATCTGCAAAAGGCTGCCTTTGTATGCAATAGGAAGTGGTTTGGGAAAGAAGTCAAAGACCTTTTAGGAAAAAAAGCATGTTGTGATTTTGTTCAATGAAAAGTATTACATAAATGTATGATTAGTGTTATTAATCAGGATAAAGTACAAGAGTATATATTAGCTATAATTGTACCACTGCAGATTTAAGAGGCTGGTATGACATTTGCTCTACATTTTCAAACTGTTTCCTGGTGGTTTTAGTTTTCTAAGAACACGATTTGTATAGTGACTTTACAATTACATGGAAACATAATAGAATGCATGTGAACGAGAAGTGATTTTTTTAAAAAATGGTACTAGAATACAGCGGTTTAGGATTGCTCTCCTTTAGACAGTCACAAATATTTTCTTCCCTAAGTAAATTCTCATAGATTTTTTTAACCACAATGATGAAATATGCAACGTCACATTACAATCCAAGTTTTGCAAGTCTATAAACGATGGAATTTCCAACAAATTTGTCTCTTGCTAAATGAAAAGGATCAGTCTTTCTCAATCTTGGCAACTGAGAGATGTATGGAACATGCTGGCTGGGGTATTCTGGGAATTGAAATCCATACAGCTTCAAATTTCCAAAGTTGAGAAACTCTGTGCTAAGACTTCTGAGAGATGGAATGGCCAGGGCAAGCAATCTGTATAGTATGTCACAGGATGGAGAAAACACAGGAGGGGATACACTCCCATGTCATTAAAAAAATGTTTGAACACAATTCCATCAATCTGGCACTTGAGATCTAGCATAAAGGAAATTATTTCCTAATGTATCTCCATTTACTGGGTCTCAATAAGTACACTAAACTTTCACATGTAGCGAACCAAAGCAATTTACCTCAATTGCACAATGACACCATCATGCAAATATTGTAAAATGAGGCAATTTGCATCATGACATGATTTGCATCATTTATGAAATGACATCTTCATGCAACATTTGGAAATGATGGACACCTCTGCTTTCCACCTGAGCTGTTAAATTGAGGTTTTAGTGGTCTTAGCAAATTTGCTCCATCTGCAAAACCTGTAATAGAATAACAGAGTTGTAAGGGACCTTGGAGGTCTTCTAGTCCAGCCCACTGCTCTAGCAAGAGACTTTATACCATTTGTCCAATCTCTGACAAATAGTTTTCCAATTTCTATCTGTATAATATCAGAGTTTTAACTAATTTCTCAAAGTTTGGGAAAGTGAATGGTAGTTTGAAAAATATTATGAGACTGGAACATTTGCACATTCTTCCTCTATCAGGGAAGCAATTAGCAATTTTCTCACCATTTTAAGAGGCAGTCAGCAAGAGGATCAAAGTATCCTTGCTGTGATGAACTTCCTGATACTGTATATGGTTTGCTGAAGTTTCCAAAGATTATGTAACCCAATTCTTTTTCCCCCTCTTTAAATGAATCTGGTTAATAAGAATCTGGCCTTCCTGGTTGTGAGTGTCTGCCAAGAAATTAACAATCATTCTGAGAGGCAAAGAAGATTTTATCCTTATATTCTATTTTAATGAATGAAAATCTGCATAGCCAACGTCTATCGTTGCCTTCACAGTATGTGAGCTGGGCATCTGATTTTACCACAGAATCTCAATGTGGTTCCCTGGGCTAACAATGCTGAGGAAGTAGTGGATAAGGTTGGGTAAGTGGACAGGGACAGTCCATCACATCAGGAACATTTTATTGACTGGGGATTCCAAATTGCTCCCATAACAAGCTGGAGAAATGCAGGATGCCTTCTGGTGGTATAATAATTCCACTGGAGTGAGGAGGGGTTGGTTTTTATAGCTTTTAAAAATGAGGATTGTTCAGAATAGCAATGGTTTATTTTCAGTAGTTAGTGTGATTTTTGAAGGTTGGGGAGATTAAGGGTGGAAATGGGAGCATTTGCCTTCCAGAAATATTGAATTTCTATTCTTGTGTTTGTTGCTGCAAGGGATTGGTTATTTTGCTCATACGGGATGTTGTGATGCTTTGGGTTGCTCCCCTCTGGATTACATAAACACAAGCTGTATTTTATTATATATATCCCACTAAGGCCAATGTGTTATCTTTGGTTCTCCATCAGAAAGACCTAAGTAGGGATCCATTATTCATATAAGAATATTCATATTCAGAATAAAAAGTAAAGGGGCTATACGGCTAGGCCCTCTAAGAGTGTGGCATTTTCTCTGGAGATACACAACCCAGGTTCTTGCTTCTCTAGCTCAGAAATCATTATCCAATGTGCAGATGTCTGAGACTTGACTGGTGATATTGGAAAAGAAATCAAAGGGTTCACTGCCCATCTCTCTATATACATATCCTTCATTAGTAATACTTGACAGGAATGGCTGTTTAATTCAGCTGTACAGGTACAACCACAACTGAGCCCAAAATTTCTGTTGCTAAGTTGTTAAGTGAGTTTTGCCCCATTTTACAACCTTTCTTGCCACAGTTATTAAGTAAATCACTGAAGTTGTTAAATTAGTAACACTGTTGTTAAGTGGACGTAGGTTCCTCATTGACTTTGCTTGTCAGAAGGTCACAAAAGGTGATCAAATGAACTCGGGATGCTGCAACAGTCATAAATACAATACCAGTTGCCAAGTGGTCAAATTTTGATCATGTGATGACAGGGATGTTGCAGTGGTCATAAGTGTGAAAAATGGGCATAAGTCATTTTTTTCAGTACCGTTGTAACTTCAAATGGTCACTAAACAAATGATTGTAAGTCAAGGACTACCCGTGTTCTGTTCTTTTCTTCACACTCATGACTTTCCCACATACACAAACCCCAAGGAACCGAGTGGCTTAACATTAAGAGATGGATGAAGCGCCTAAAATTCACCCACATGTATATGCTGCTGGTGTAGGTATATAATGGGATATAATGGTTCCTTCCAAGCCAGCGAGAATATCTTTAAATATGTTTCAGTAATTTGACATACTTCTAAATGCATCCTCTTGGCCTCTTGAATTGAAGCAGATGGGATCTCTTACAGCAGAGCTGTAAATGAGGCTAAATGAGAGTAGCAATCGAGGTGGAGGTAGATCATGAACTTCCAAAGAATCGGACAGATGGATTCACAAGAAGCACAGCCTGCATGAAAACGAAAAGTAGACTGAGCAGAAAGGCCAAATCCATTATACTATAAAAAACTATAAAAGACTCCTGTCAAGAAGACACGATTTTACGGCCATCAGCATCTTTGCAGCCAATTGTATTTTCTGGCAGGTTTCTTGCACCATCTGACTTCATTTGGTTTGGTTCTTAATTTAAAAATAATGAAACGGGAAATTGGCATACTGTACGGCAAAGCACTAGGCTTCAGCATCAGGCTTATATATAAAAACACAAAAATACTTCTAGGACCCTTACTGTTGCCATAAACATTCTTAGCTAATACAAATGTGCTTCTCTGATGCTCTGAGGGTCTTCTGAGCTGGTAATTTCTCATTCAAATTTGACCCAGCTCCTGATCTGTAAGGAACATAATCACATCAATCGTCCCACTGATGTGCACCCATGTACCCATACTTGTCAAGTTTTCATAGCAAGCCCATTGTTGCCATTAATCTAGGCCAAGACAAATACAAATAATTTATGCCAAAGGCAGATGCGAAAGGAAAAACAAAACACCCAATGAATTAGCCTAGGGCTGGTAGCCTAATTCTCTTCAGCTATTACATCTAATTTTCCCTGTCACATGCAATCTCCATTTTTACCCAGTCTGCTGCCACAGCTTTCCCCATTCCACTTTGGACATAAGGTTCAGGAAATCTCACAGCCTCTGGATTATAACCTGGAAGGGAAGGGGTGGGGGCTGCCAACAACAAAGCTTCTGGCTGAGCTTCAGCCTATTTTCTGTTATTTTCTCCTGGATTGATGTATACACTATTATACATCAAGCAATTTAGCAGGGAAGATTACTTTTTTTGGATGCATAAGGAAGGCAGCTGACACTAAAATCCAATTTTAAAAGATTTTATTAAATAAAAAAGGAGGGGGGGAATCTGAGGGGAAAAAAGGAATACAGAATAAGCAAATATTGCAGCAAACTGCTACAGAGAGTTTTAGTATTGTTTATGCTGAATAATTTAAAAACGCATAGCTTAACACTACAGGGTCTTCACACACAAAACATCCCACATTACATCCCACCTTTGCTCTCTATTGTAAGAGATTTAGCGACTGACATTCGGAAAACGTTCTGCTACTCAGAGTTAGGCAAAGGGAATGCCATACTAATATTTACACGCAATCAGACACACCTCAGGATTATTAACCATCACAAGAAAGGAAGACAAAAGGAGACATTGAGAATAAAATCAATATTTTCCTTTTGCCACTGACACATTTAAGATCTAAAGTCATGTCCTGTAGATCTGGGGGGAAAACTAGAAAAAATGGGACTCTGCCTGGTTTTGATAATACAGAAAGGAGTATTTTGGCACATAGAGGCATATGTATTTTGCCTAAGGCTCTTTTCTGCAATGTATAGTTTTGTTTGTCATTTACCCACACTTTTTGTCATACTGCTTATCATTTAGTTTAAATTTAATGTTCTTTAGAAAATATTTCTGGTGCAAAAAAGAAACATCCAGAGTGTCCAATTTCCTTTCCTAAACTGAATCTTTTTTTTATGACAGTTCGTTTCTATTGCCTGTTCCCTACTGGATACAACTTCAAAGTCACTTTTTTTTTAAAAAAAGTGATGCAATCAAGCCATCAAATATGAAAACAGAATTCAGGGTAAATGATAGTTTTTCAGACTAAGAATAGCTACTGTTTCCTGGAAATAAACAAACACATGCACAGACACAGACAGACACACAGAGCCCCCCACTACAATGGTGCTAAAATATGAGCCAGCTGGGATGGTGTGTAGAATCTTACAATGAATAGTTGTGTTATCACCAAAATGAGAAATATGACGCAGGTGGACTGCACAGGGAATATCCCCAAATGTTGAAAAATGGCCCTTCCCAAATGGAGAGAACACATTTAGTTAGATGTTGTAAGAGAAAAGAGCAATAAGATTGCTGGCTACAAAATACTGTAATCTTAATAATCCTGCCTAATCTCTGAATGCCTACATTCAAACAGTTGTTCATTTTGAAACAGTTTTGTGAAGAAGGTCATTAATCTTTCCTGCCAGGATTTAATAATTCTGCTGCTGCATTCCTATATATTAGTGCAGGGGTGTTAAACTCATGGCATCATGGCAGCATCACACATGACGTATCGGGACTTTTCCCCCCTTTGCTAAAATCGGGTGGGGGCAGGGCCAGCACATGACGCATCCGGCCCCCGGACCACAAGTTTGACACCCCTGTATTAGTGGATCACTTTCACCATTAAAGAAATCAACATCTTAATTGATCTTGCTTCTTCAGAAAGTGGTCCTTTGAAAAATGCAAGTGTGCTCCTTCTCCTATAAAGTTGCAGACAGTTAAAAATACCTAATACCTAATGCCTAAATGCCTTTTCTCTATAAATGCAAAACACCAAACTGTGAAAAATCCTTATTCATGCTGATGATCACATGAACTTAGGCAACTCATTTCAAGTTACTCTTCAGTAAAAAAAAATCAAAACTTAATTCAGAGGAATGCTATCTATGTTGAAGTTTCAGTGCTAGATTTTAAAGCACACTCAATCATTTGCCTTTGACTATCTGTCTACTTCAGTTTTAGCAGGGTGACAGTGATAGCAATTATGGTAGAAGAAGAGTGTAATGAGTAATGACTGAATTAACGTCCTGTAGTTACAGCCCGTTGGTTCTGATGTAGCAATGAAAGCCAATTCTGCACATTATTAGAGATGAAAATGATAATTTTGATCCAGGTTCCCTGGATTCTTCCAAAGAAATATATCAAACGTATTCTGCAATAAAGTCCCCCAAAAGATTAACTCCTCACAGACGACTATTTTGTGTAGAAAATATTGAGAGCTAAACAATACTTAGAGCTAAACAAAATGGGGAGGGGTGAGAGAACCCCCCAAATCACATTTAAATGGTAACATTGAAAATGAACTAGGTAGGGAAAAAGAGGGAAAATGGAAAGATGCTGCAAGAAACTCCAGTTCATGTTTACTGTTTTGTTACATAGCCATTAGATATCAATACTGATATACAAGATATTTTGGCAGTGGTTTGTTTTCCAAGCTTGTTTGAATTTAGTTTCTGAATGTTTTGTTACCAGACTAGGTAACATCATCAGCAGGATTTTCTTATTCTATTCTCCTTTAGCTTACTACAAGATATTGTTAAGAGAAAACCCATGTTAATGTACAGCAACCAAATATCAGAAATGAAAAGTGATCTGTTGTTATGAAAGCTTGTGGTTTTAAATACAGTTGGAAAAGCCTGAGAAAGGTGTTATTAGATTCACACAACTTATGTGGTGCAAGTCTAGTAACACCTACTGTAAGCACGAGCTGCACAAGTCTAGAGCTATCAGTGCAACAACTGTAATACCTACACGTTTTCCCCAACATGTGCCAGGACGTTCCATGCCCAAATTGACCTAACCAGTCATCTTCAGATACACCAGACTTAATTTTAAAGTGATTGATGATGCTGAGATCTTCACTGATGGATGAACAACTAAACTCCTTCTGATTTGAGGCTCTATGAGAGCTAAGAGATCATTTGTTGATGATATATGGCCCATTTAAAAACCCCAGAATATAAGCAGAAATGCTATGTGGGACGTCTTTAGAAATCACATCGAAGTTCTGTCTTATCAACGCTCAGGGAACCATATCTATACAAAATAAATTACAGCTTTCCTATTTTCTATCACAGCCTGTTCAAAGTAAATCTGAGAAAACAATTAATGAAGAGATTACAGACCAAGCACAGCTTTTAATGGCAAGCAGGTGGCACAGGAAACAAGATGGACATATCGAAGTCATTTTAAAAATGAATACCTATTTATAGCACATTCATAAATCTAAAGAAATAGAACAGAGTTACACATTTTAACACCATGCTTTTAAGTACACAAAGATCATACATAATTGTGTTACTTAGCAGGAAAATTCAAGATAGAAAAATGTGGATCAGACTGCATCACCACCAGATGGATTATTAACTGGCTGACCAACCACACTCAAGATGTAGTTCTTAATGGAACTGCATCTACATGGAGGGAGGTATGTAATGGGGAACCCAAAGGGTCTGTCTTAGACCCAGTACTTTTCATTATCTTCATAAATGATTTAGATGAGGAAATAGAAGGGAAACTCATCAGATTTGCAGACAACACCAATTTGATGTCAAATAGCCCAAATGCCAGAAGATAGGCTGAACTTGCAGAAGGATCTTGAAAGATTTGAACACTGGACCCTAACTAACAAAATGAAATTCAATGGTGAAAAAAAACTTAAAAGTTCTACATTTAGACAAGAAACACCAAATGCACAGGTATAGAATAGGTAGTACCTGGCTCAATAGCAGTAACTGTGAGGAGGATCGTGGCGACCAGAGGACAATTACTAAAATAAAGGCCAGCACTGTGCTGCAGCCACCAAAAAGCGAATGTAGTCTTAGAGTGCATTAACAGAGGGACAGAATCAAGATCACGTGACTCTTAGTACCATATTATAATACCTTGGTAAGATCATACCTGTATTATTACATCCAGTTTAGGTCACCACAATGTAAAAAAGATGTTGAGGCTGTAGAAAGAATGTAGAGAAGATCAACAAAGATGATTAGGGGACTGGAGGCTAAAAGATATGAGGAACGGTTACAGGAATTGGGTATGTCTAGTTTAATGAAAAGAAGGACGGGGTAGCATGATAGCTGTGTTCTAATATCTAAGGGGTTGCCACAAAAAAGAGAGAATCCATCTATTCTCCAAAGCAGAAGCAATGGATGGAAACTGATCAAGGAGAGATTCAACCTAGAAATAAGGAGAAATTTCCTGACAGTGAGAACAATTAATCAGTGGAACTGCTTGCCTCTAGAAGTTGTGGGTACTTATCACTGGAGGTTTTGAAAAAGAGATTGGACAACAGATTTATCTGAAACAACATGAGACCTCCTGCTTGAGCAGGAAACTAGAAGGCCAACATCTCTTCCAACTCTTTGTTATTCTGCCTCGCTTTCTCATGTAGTTACTTGATCTTCACAGTGGCATTTGTCCCCTCCTTTCCATTTTGCATTTTCAAATCCTGGATGACAAACACTGATTTAGTGACATCCATGCATGAAATAACTGCTTCTGATCCTGGACAAGAGTTGCAAATAGCCAAATCAAACATTGGTGCTAAATCAAACTAAGGTGTAATAAAGCATGACCGTATGGACTGTGTTTTGTAGATGTATGTGTTAATAAAAAAAAATCATGTCACTTCTCTGTAATGAAATATATTGTTTTGAAATATATTTTTTTTAAAATGGTAAAGGCTTAAAGGTTTTTGATTTATGTTTTAAAAAGTAACTCCATTCAATTATATTTGTAGTCTGCCAAGGAACATTTTACAAAATCCAAAAATCAGGCTCAGAACCAAATTTGTAATAGTCATTTACTGCACCTTACAGAAGCTCAATCCTTTTGGGGCTGGAATTTATGTCTTCTAGCTTGCTGTTAAGTCTATACTGTCTCTATAAATAATGGGATATACACACTGTATAAACACTCTCACTAAACCAAAGTTATGGTAGGCTGCTGCCTCCCCCTTGGGAATCTGTGCACAATCTTTGGAGACAGTAATAGGATTTATTCTTTATTCTCTGACAGCCAGTCATTTGGGAGTAATTGGATTTATACTGTAACCCTTAAGGAAGATTTCTGCAATCTTTTTAGAGAATATAATAGAACTTAAGCAGCACCTCCTGATTTCAGAAAAAAAAAATTAACAACTGCAGATCAGCAAAATTGATCCATAGCCTGCAAGTAAACAATATGGCATACATTTAAATGCTAAAAAATTAAGAGCCTGTTACTAACTGCTCCTTCTTGTTGGCATCATCATTCTTTGCTCTGCAGAGAAGGTGACAGCACCTTTAAATCTTTTCTTGGTCAACTTGTTTTCCGTACAGTTTTTCCATTGATTCAGATTGATTTAAAATCAATTTTTCTAAAGAACTAAAGCATAATTATCTGTGATGTTTACTAGGACTGTAGGAATGCTTAGCATTGATTCTTTTTCAAACGGATGAAAGCCTCCATTAGTTTGCTTTCCAGTTCTTTTTCAAAAATACCAATACTAGTAATTACCTATTTTCAAAAATAATTCTAGAAATAGAGATAATAAAATTCAAAGGTAATAAAATCAATTTGGAGCATTCACCCCCCCCCCCAATGATAGCATCCTAGCTACTTTTAATTTACAGCTATTTCACTTGCTAATTTTAGTAGATTTTCTGTTTTGTACTACAGTGAAAGAGAACACTTTGGAACAAATACGGTAGCCAGGATAGCAAGATAAGCGACATGTAACTAAAACAGTTCCAGGCAGAGAAAGGCAAATCTAAAATTATTCTCAGAGTAAATTTGATTGCATTCATATTATTCATATTATAGCAATACAGGGACTAAAAGTATCGGACAAAGACATTTTGAATTTTTGTGTGTGGACGCAACCATTTATATTGATCAGTCAGGAAAAGTTATATTTTCTACAATAGAGCAGGACATCTGTATCGTGGATTCTTGTTTAGTCTATTTTTGCAACATGTAAATTAAAAGCATGCCATGATTATGAATACAGAAGCAAATGTCTTTTTTGAGCTGAAACTCCATGCTAGTAGCCAGGAGCCAGGATATGTCTGGTGTTACCTCCAGTCTTTTCAGCACTTTTTCCAAAGTTGACACCAATGTAGCTACACCAGAATGTTACTTTCTACATCTACAGTATAAATCCAATCCTTTTATTGTGACCTCTGAAACAGCTATTTCTCTGATCATAAAAATCTCTGTGTTCTCTAATACTGAGAAGTACCAAATTAAACTGCTTCCTACATAAATTAAATTGAATCAAGTGAGCGAAATTCAGTCTATTAAAATCAACTGGGATTATTACAATAAAGTGAATTTAGAATACTCTCTTTCAAAAGGCTTTGGATCAGGGAAATCAATTTTCTTGGCATATAAATCCAGTAAATACATGTCCAGGTTCCCAAAGAGTACATTTTTCAAGATAGCACACCCTGTAACTGACTTTGTATCAGGTTCCTGAATATGAATCACAGTAGCCCTCACTCTTTGATATTTTTAAAGTTGATATAATAGGAAAGTACCGAGTTCAAAACTAAAAAACTAAAAAAAATAAAAGGGCATTTTCCTCCCCAAATTATTGTTTATTTAATTTATTTATAAGATTCTGCAGGTAATTTCTTTTGTGTCTCTTAATACATCTGCATGAGAAACAAAGGTTTATATGTGGATTAAAGCCAATATGTAACATGCCAACTTAAGAATCTTAAGTAAAAATAACTTTTATTCTCAAACCTACCCTTTGTTTTCATCTCATAGGATATGGATTTTCAGGATTTAAATTCTTTGATAGTCAGTAGGTACTCTATATAGCCAACCAAAAATCTCTTTAACTTTGTGCAAAGTTTTTCTATTTTAATTCTCCTAGTCAAGTCCATCTGGGGAGTTCCTGTGCCAAGTTAAAGCTGAGCATCTTAAATCATTCTTACTATTGCTGTGGGTATTTTTTCCTGCTTGGGTTTTATTTTTAATAACTTGTAATAGAAGAAGACTAGCCCTTGGGAATAACAGGATTACCATCAAATATCTTCCTCTATTTGCTGGCCTTTTAGAGGCTTGATTTATGTTAAAACCTAGGAAAGCTGGTGGATTAATTGAGGACTGAAGGAAGGATATGAATAAGTGGTTCAGGATTTCAAGGACTAGAAACCTAAAAATAAAAATAAAAACTTTTGGGATTCAAGATACCTCCCAAATATCAACCAACTTCAAATGAGTTCAGGGTTGTGGGGAATGGCTATTGAAATATAACAAATAATTAATAAAGTTTCTCCTTATATAAGAAACTACAACTATGCAAATACTGCACAATATTTTTGTTCTATTGTTTTGTGCAGCTGGATATCAACCAGAAGAAGCCCAATATCAAAGGTTTCCTACTGTTTGTTGGAATTCATGGTTGGAATGTACCGTATTTCTATGCAACAACTACAGTAGTATTCAGCCAGTAGATGGCAATATTTATAAGTTTGGATCTATGGTATATATTCTATATTCTTTTGTTCTAAGTAGAGTTTTCTGTTTCTGTTATAGTTAAATAGCTTAGCAGTAAAGCACATGGATACTGTACTCTTTTTGCTCTGTGGTGCTTTATATAAATTGTTTATATCTAATAATTTCTTCTCTAACTGTAATAATCAGCAGGACTTTAGGCTAGGAAAGAGGGGTCATAACATATTCTTTTGATAAGCTTCAATTAATTTCAAATTATCAGCAATGTTCTGTACATATAGCTCATGTTTTTAGCTATGGTACACTCTTTAGAATACTTGTGCGATTTTTCAAAGCTGCTTAGTACATCTTTTAGACATGGAGCGCAGACATAGAGTGCAGATATTAGCACATATGGTTGATATTAATACATGGACCGGTGTCACAATCAACTGCCTTGTTAAGATACATTCAGAAACTCCTTGGATTTCATGGGTGAAGGCAGACACAAGCAGCCTACTTTAAACCGCATCAAGTACTATACACTCCAGGAGGAAAGATGATTACTCTATTGATTTGCAGAATATTTATATGAGTAAAGCATAAGTAAAACTACTTCAGTTTATTCAGCTTCTTTGGATGCCATGTATGAAGCTATAGTTTCCAACTGTGGTAAAGTAGTAGAATATGGCATTATCTATGGCTCATGAATTTTACCACAGATTAAGTAGATTAAATGTGTGAATCTAATTCTCTCTTTGTATATTTTCTTTCAGTTTCAGCTAGTTTGTCATGAAATCTGGAAAAAGTTTCTTCTCAAATATTAGAACTAAAATGATGGCTGAATAATTTTTTTATTGAGTTTCATAAAATATATTCTCTGTAATCTATTTTCTTCCCACATATTTTCATACCATTCATCCACTTTCAATAGTTAAAACATTTTTCTTATTATTCAGATAGACATTTCACAGAATTATATCTGTATTTGTATCTCTAGTAATGCCTCTCAGACTTTGTGAATTTCTATTCCTGTTTCTTAAATTCACTATCTATTCTATACGCCCAGGTTGCAACAAATCCTTTTCCTCTTAGTTCTTCCTCTTCTGTATTCATAAAGAATGTAGCAATAGCTAATTGACTCTAGGGAAAAAGGACATTTTTGACATTTTGAAAATTCCTTACCTTTCCTATATTTAAAGACATATATCAAGATATCAGAAATTATCCCCTCACTTCCCCTGCTCATGTCTAATGGGTAATTTAAGAAAGACCAATTTAAAATCTGTGGAAGAAACTTCATGGAATGAATGATGAAAAATAAAGGGAGCAATCTGAGCTACAAGTACATACTTTTATTCTTTATTTCAGAAGTTTAAGGCAACTGATGGAGATACATATTCTAAAACGTGATAGCATCTGGCTATCACTGCAATATTTCTGACAATTTCAGTCCCTGCTGTAGGAGATAGACTCTTATGCAGCATTACTATTGATTGGCTGTTACTTGGGTGGTCTCAGCAAATGGAATGTTGATTTGGTCAATTTTTATCGGTAAATAAACCACAGAATGATTAACACACACTAATTATCGGGAAAATCATTTCAAAGCTTATAGTTTTCTTCACCAGTAATTAGACAAGGCAATTTCTCTTGTTGAACTGTTTCGTATCTATAGAACAGATGGTTGTATCCAAACACCCCCTCCCCTCCCCAATTTCACAATATGGTGAAGTTTCACATATAGTATGCCTCTGTTAATTGGGGTGGATGGAAATATTCTTGGTTTTTTTTCTGCCCTCCCCCCAATCCGTTTTGGAAGATTAGGGCATGGGCAAACAATATATCATGGGAGATGCTGCAGGAATCTGCAGTGGGGAGTTGGCAAAATCTCTTCATTATTGAGAGAGTTTGCTGGAATCTTTCCAGTATTTGCACAAGGGCCATCCTGGATCAAAATCTTTATCTGGAAATATCTATATTCACTTTGAAAAATGGCAACAGAGAAGTGCACACCCAGGTTGTTATTTTTTTGGCACTCAGAACAAACTACAATCTCATTGAAATTGATCAGCATTTTTATGCCAAACGTCTATGTCTCAGTCATCCAGGTCATGGTTGTCCCAAAGGTGTTTTTTCAAGAGTCAACTGGACTTTCTGTTTTTTTTTTCTTTGAAAACATTAGCTTCTCATCCAAGAAGCTTCTTCAGCTCTGATGCCTATGTAGAGTTTGAATGTGGAGAGTTGAAGAAGCTTCTTGGATAAGAAGCGAAACGTCTTCAAAGAAGAAACCAGAAAGTTCATCTGCCTCTTGAAAAAGCACCTATAGGTCATTTTTATGCCACTTTAACAATAGCAATAGTACTTATATTGTATACCTTATACTGTATATACTACCCCATGTTGCTTTACAGCACTCTCTGAGTGGTTTACAATGTCAGCATACTGTCCCCAACAATCTGAATCCTAATTTTACCAACCTTGAAAGTGTGGAAGGCTGAGTCAGCCTTGAGCTCCATCACAATCAAACTCCAGGCTGTAAGCAGAATTGCATTCTACCCACCGCACCACCAGGCTCCAATGGGGAACAATTGGGAGGCTTATTTTGATTTAAATACACCCATCCCAGGCAAGTGCTTGAAAAGCATAGACTCTGTTCCTCTACCCGATGGTGTAATATCATGACTTCCAGCCTTTGGTTAATGAAATGCACACCAAGACAGTTTTGTGATGTTTTTTTGTACGCAAACTGCACATTTTGACTGTGATGGTTCAAAAACACTATATCTAGATCAGGTTTCTTTCTCTCAAATGTGGTCAATGATGGCATATTAAAGAGTTAGACTATGCATACATGGAGCACACATGGTGTATGTATGTGTACATGTGTATGTGTGTCAAAACAGATTAGTTGTAGATTGCCATGGTATAACATTTGCAGTCCATGCTTGGAAACCAAAGAATTCCACCCTTCACCTGTAGTCCCCCTTTACCAAAAAGTTTTCCAGCTTTCGGGAACCAATGTTTGGGTGAACAAATGAAGGGCAGAAATTGTGTGGATTACACAAAGAGAGTAGGTAATATGAGAAAGACACATCCTATAACTGAGCCAAAGTAGTTGCTTTAGATAGAAGCTATTTTCCCATCATTTGTCCACTGCTCTAGGTAAACAACTAATGATTTAAGTGCAGCCCAGCAAAATCCTAGCTCCAATTAATGTAGTTCAGATCCATCTCTCCCAGTGGGAATTGTTTTGCCCTGAGCATCCCCATCACAAGTGCAGCCTCCCTGTTCAGGCTAGCTACCAATCAGGCAATTCATTGTCATAGGTGATTTGGGCCCTTAGGCAATCCCCACCTATTGGTCTTTCCTTTCCTTTCCTTTTCTGAGCTGATTGGAAGAAATAGAGAAGAGGAATGCAAATGGCCCAGGTTGTTTGCTGTGAAAGTCTTTTTCTGCCTTGTTATTGTAGATATTGTAAATCCTATGTCTGCAACTATAGGGATTGGCAGTGGAGAGATAGAGAGGGAGGGAGGGAAGGAGAAAGAGGGGGGAAGGAGGGAGGGAGGAAGAGAGGGAAGGAGAGAGAGAGGGAAGGAGAGAGAGAGGGAAGAGAGAGAGAGAGAGAGAGAGAGAGAGAGAGAGAGAGAGCCCTATGCTTCCATAACTACAACTAGAGATGTTCAGACATGGAAAGCTTACAGTGTTATGAATCAAAACTCACTTTGGAGCAATTCCATCTTTTGCTGCTTAACATATTTTTGATAAGAAAAAAAAGACAAAGGCCAATTTACACAGCATGCTAGATTAAACTAAAATAGAATGGACAGTTTGGGATTCAGTACATTGGACCAAGTCAGCCGTTGGGCGAACACCACAGTTTTGTTTTCTTAACCCGAATTTAGGGCTAGAGTGTGATCTCTGTCAAGAATTGGTAGGTAAATACAGGAGGGCTATGCATGGGAAAAGAGCCAAATTGTGGTTAAGGCACCAGGCCAGAAACCAGGAGACTGTAAGATCTAGTCCCACCTTAGGCACAAAACAGCTGTGCGACTTTGGATTGGCCATTTTCTCTCAGCCCTAGAAAGAAGCAAGCAAGGGCAAAGTGCATCTGAAATCTTGCCATGAGTCTTGCTGCAATGGGGCTAATGGTGCATTCTGTGTAAAATTCCTGGCTTGATATAATCCCCCTAGCTCTGTTGCCACAAATTTGTGTTGAAGTTGGAGCAGTCGTTGTCTTAAGACTGAATGAGGGAACAGGGAAGCCATTTATCTCAACTGGCCCTCTACAAAGTATATAATCCATTGATGAAACTGAATTCTATTATATTTGATATTCTGAAAATATCAAATTTATTGACAACATTTGTGGAAGGTTAGAGAGGATGTTTTGCCCTAGGTTCTCTCACAGTTATATGGTGGATTCATGTTTGTTTGTTAAGTTTTCTGATATAATACTATTTGTCAAACATTGTGTGTCTTTTAATTTTTGAATTTGCTCTGTTTTCTTATCAGTCTTCTGAACTTGAGCATCAAAATATTTGATGTTCTGTAATTACATTTGGATTATAGGTAGTCTTTCACTTACTCATTTAACAACCATTTAAAGTTACACTGAAAAAGGTGACTTACAACTGATACTCATAACTACAATTGTCACACAGCACCCCCCATGGTCATGTGATCAAAGTTCAGGTTGTAAGTTCAGGACTACCTGTGCTTGTTTTTTCTACAAAGTAGGCAAAACTCTTTGAAAAAGAAATTTAACTTTTTGAAATTGACATTGCTAAGAGAGATACAAAGGTTCCTCCCCCTTTTTTTTAATCTGAGTCAATCCAATTGTAATCATATTTAAGTCCATATCCTTCTTCCTTCTTATTCATCAGTAAATGATGATACAAACCTATTTGATCCATGTACTGTTTAGAAGAAAATGTAGGACTGCAAGGAAGTCTAACCAGGGAAAGGAAAGAAGGGAAGGCAATGCTAATAAAACAACTGGACTAAAACTTAAATTGCTACATATTCTCAACATTTTCAAGGAGTTTTGTGAATACTTACAGTTTAATGCAATAGTACCAGGTGTTTTTTTTTTTTGCAGTTAAGTAACAAATATAATACTTTAGAATTTTTGTAATTTAATATATTATACGATGGATTGGCACATTTTTCTGTTTAAGTGTTCCAAACATATCTTTATTGAATATGCAACAGATAATCTGGATTTTTGTGCAGTTATATATATAATTTGAATTAGAAATAGATATTGTACCTAGAGATCTTTCATTTTGCACTTAAATTATTAAGCTGGAATATGCCTAACAATTTTTAGAGAGCTCTTGGGGGTGATGGTCTTGGAGGTGTTTTTTAAAAAATGCCTGAATGTTTATTTTTGAACAAGGATGCTTGGTAGAATGATGCATTGAAAGAGGCTATGGATAGGAATAAAATGCACATAATAGAATTATTTCTGCAAACAATAAGACTGATTGAATAATACTGTATGATGTGTAGATAGAGAAAAAATAATTGCAAATAACATAGCCAAAGAGAAGAACATAATTAAAGTTCAAAAAGGCAAAGAAAATGTAAAACAATTTTGTTATAAAAAGTGTTTTGGAAGTAAATGAAAAGGCCTCAAGCAGATGAGTGTAATTAAAAATAAAAATAATGATTTGGGATTACACAAAACTAGAAGAATGCTAGAAGGAGTATTTATGATTTGTATTGGAATGAGAGTGATATGTTGAGGATAATTGAAATGAATGGTATAAATCTTAGTGTTGAGGAATAAAAAGATAAGATGAAAATCATAATTGTCACGAGAATACTGAGAAATAATATGGCTGCAGGTGTAGATGACGTGATAGGAGAAATATTTAAATATGGAAGTGTTGGAATTAACATGTATGAAGATTGCATCTGTACCCAATACTCATACAAATATAGACAGATTATATGATACAGTGGTTGGATACATTGATGAGATCCACAAAAAGAGGAAGATGAGAATATTAAAAAAAACAAAATGCAATGCATGAAATGTTGCATGGCTGTGGGAGAAGTAAGGATGCTTTGCAAAGACAGATACATTGAATTGTACAATATAAAGATTTAGCTATATTACCTTTTCTTTTTCTTACTTGATGTCTTTAATTTCTTGTTAAGTTTTAGTCCTTTTCTGCACTTTGCATATCCTTTTCTGCATAACTAGGAATGGCAAGATGAATGGATGGATGGATGCTCCTTAATGGAACTATTCCATGGAAAATATTTCATATTGTTTTTATTTTAAATTGTGATTTTTAATGTTCTTTGTATATTCCATTTTATTGTGTACGGTCACTATGCAAGAAGGCTGGCTATACAAATGCGATGAATAAATAAGGCTTCAGAAATAAATCTTTCTGAAGCTAATATATCATTTCCTTAATTTTAATTGTTCAATAAGCAACCTGACAATATTTCAATAAAGGAATTTCAATGAAATTCTTATCCAAATTAGTTGTGGTATTTTTTGTGATCAATGAAAGCCTTGGCTAGGTTTTATCTCCCCTTTTTTTCGAAGGGATTTTTCAGTGACAGTGAAATTAATTAGAATTTGATATTTAATTAAATAAAATAGGGAATTGTAGCAAAAAGAACCATCCTTCCAACTTCAGACTTCAGCAGTTTACATAAAGCTCCCCTCTGCCCCCCTCCCCAAATCCTGCCTTTCCTACCTTCCTCTGGAGACAACATAAGTAGTGCTACATCTTCTTGATACAAGAAGAAAGCTCCTACGTTCTTTAATTAAGGTGAGTTTGTTTCTGAAATACAGCTTTGACTGCCAAAAAATTGAGATATGCTGGCAACGAGACACCTTTCTTAATGAAATCAGAGCTGGTTGAAGTAAGCATTCAATCCAGGACACCTGTGCAGAGTTGAATGGCCTTTGTGAAAGCATCTGACAAATGTTAACAACAGCTCTGCTATGGCAGATAATTCCCACATCTCCTTTCTCATCTTCAGATTACTGATGGCAAACAAAGGCATTCATCACTAAATCTTATTCAGGTTGCTAGGACAATACCTTTCAAGCTAGCTCTTCAGAATCTAGGGACTGTTTCTAAATAAACATCATTAGTTTTCATAACACTGGGAACCCACAACTTGAGTCCTAATGACCAGTATTCTTTACTGCTGTTCTGTCTGGGTCTGTGACACAACAGGCATCTTTGACTGAAGCATCTGAAGTTTATAGCTATGGGATTGCCAGGATCCAAGGCTTCCTTCTATATGTGCCTGCTATTAATATCTTGTAATGAGATTAATGAAAGTGGTCAACTGAACAGAAGGTCTTACCTGAATATAATCGGTTGTATGTGCCTTTGAATATTGAAACTGGAACCATATGTGATGGGCCGTCTGTCACTGTCACAAGCTTTTAATTTGTTTTCACAGCCAATTAAAGGTGCTGTTTTGCACCAGTAAAACTCCATGAGGAATAGGATTTCAGTACCTCTTCTCATATGCCTTAAAATTAAGTTTACAGGTACTTCTCTGTGACTTTTCTCTGTATTTCTTCAGTTTTGGAGGGTGTCTTTAAGGTGACTGATACACTTTTTATCAGGTCCCTCTTTATCCCAGTAGGAGTATATTAAGCATTTCAGCAATTGTAGTCTTAGTTATCTTAGTATAATCTTGTATCTTCATATTTTACAAATTTTAATTAGCAATATTAAATGCTATAAAAATACCTGAATATAATTGACTAAACAAATAAATAAATAAAGTCTTCTAGAAAGGCTTCTTGATACCATATTGTCAGTTTGGCAACAGGTTAAGATTTTAAAGAAATAATTTCTGTAATGTCAAGTTAAGTATTTTAATATTTACTAAATGTTTCTAAGATGAATATTTATGTCATAAAGGTTTAGTCCTAACAATGATAGTTTTAGTGCCATTGTTACAATGGTTTTAGCACCTGTAGCTTGTTTGTTAACTGTGGTGCAAGTTTCTAAACTGGGTTGTAGGTTTCAAACAAGATTTGCACATTAGACTTCATTGTTTTGTTTTATTAATTTTTGCAATTAATGCTACAGATGGAGAATCACCTTTATGAGATCCAAAGAAATCAACAACTAATCAAAACTATTAAATAAAGACTTCTTGGAGGAGAAATGGAAGAAAGTCTGTGTGTCTAGCCTAAAGAATAGAAGACTGAAAGGAGGCTGATAGCATAGCTCAAATAACTGAACAGTTGTTATATGGATGAAGGAAATTCTTGTTAGTTGCTCAGAGTTCAGGACTTCATTGAATTGACTTAAATGATGGGGCAAATCTTGGAGTTATCACCCCATATTGTATTTCACAGAATACCATTTAAGATATGAAAATAATGTATATGGAGTTCTCTTTAAGATCTTAATAGATGAAGATCTTTAAGGCTTATTCTTTGGGGAAAGGTTTTAATATGTACATATTTCCCAGAATATTATAATTTCTTTATGCTACTTAAAAATTAATACGATGATGTATGAATTGAGATCCCTTGTTTCTAGATATGGTTAATTCATGATTAAAATGCTGTCCAGCTTATTCCAGAAAATCAAACATTTCATAAGGAATCACTGTGGAATTTATTTAAAGCAAACTGCAAGTTATCACAAAAAAACCAAATATAGATTAGTTTAAAATATTTTGCTAAACTATGGTTTGTTCAGCCATGTATATTTAAATACTATTGGCTAGAGTCAATCACAATAAACCATAAATCATAGCATCTAAAACAAAAATGGCTCGTTCACAGGGCTGAATGCACTGTATAATAGTAGTAATCAGTTTTGAGTCAAATTCTTGATGTTCAACAAGCATAAGAAGGCAAGATGCCTCAAAGCCATATAGATGATGTAAATTTGTGCAATCTGAGATCAGAGATTAAACATAATGAAAGTAATGTAAACATTTATCTATCTGGGAAAAAAGATTCCTAATTCATCAGTGGGTTACTACTATATTTCAAGTTTTATATCTCTAGTTTTCTGAATAAAAAATTGTTTGTGTGGGGAAGCAAAGTTCCTTACTCAACAAGGCCATCTGATGTCATTGTAATGTGCATTGCTATTGGTAATACAGCAGAATTAATCATGGTTGTATACCACCTCTATGTGATTCTGCAGTTTAAAAAAGGTATTCTAAAAATTTGAGTCATGACAATTTCCAGTTCTTCCTACCAAGCTGTTCCCTTTTCTTTGTTTCTTTGCCCTGTTATGACTTCCAATCCAATAAGATGTAAATTGGCTTTTTCCTGGCTTTTGAAATAAAAAAGTAGTAATTAAGAAAATTAATTAGAAAAAAGTTAATCATGTTTTAGTGTCTAGGGTCTAAAAACCATCTAAGCATGAAAAGTGTTTGAGAGCCACAGAAGCCCCTAATTAAACTTGTCCTTCTCTGTTATTTGGCAAAGCATACACTGCCTTCCCCATCAAGAATATGAATCAGAATTCCGCCCCCGCCCATAAGCATGAATTCTATCTAATGTTTTCAACAAGAGTTTGCAACAATGAGACTCTGCAAATTTGCTTTTTACAGCCAGTCTACCTGCTTTGTTAAAAATTAACACAAATGAGCATTTTTTTTTAAAAAAAAGTAGTAGATGCTACATTCAAATGTTTTGATCAGTGATTGGAACTCAGGGATAGATGTGGAAAGTGGAGAACTGAACTGAAAGAAGGTGGGGGCGGGGGGAAGTGAGGCTATAGGAAAGAACTAGAAGTTGTCTTTTCTGAAAATATCTTTCCCCGTGACCAGTCTAGTCCAAATGAACAATTTTATTTTGATGAGTTTTAGCAAAGAAATCTTTAAATAAAAATAAATCTAATCTTTTTCTTTCTTCACTTGCAGGTCAAGAATAAGATTTCACTATTCAATCACATTAAACATTAAAGAATACAGACAATTTCTGCCACCTCACATGCACGTACGAAGTTAGTATTTAGCACAAAACTCAGCATTTGAGAATGTTTGTATTTTCACAGTATAAAAGGAAAATTCTCCACCAAACCAAGCTTGATTTGCAATCACTATATGCAAACACAATCATGTAGTCCTGTCAGCAACTATGTGTTTCTTTTTTCCATGATACTTTAAAAAAAAATCTTTTCAGCTAATATTCAGTCTCCAAATTCCTGGTGATTCAACCACCTGTATCTTCATGCTTGCCCCCCCCCTCCCTTATTTACTAGTTCCTTGCTTAGCTTTTCAGTATTAACCAAGTTTAGCCTCATGGAGAAACTCTATTTAAGTGGTCACTAAGAGTGAACAATGATTTAATGGCGCATAATCAATCCGTGAAGTTTGGCTAAGAGCTGCTATCCAGTAATGCTTCCACAGCATACCAAAGCTATTCTTGAGCGTTTTTTTTCTTTACTCTTGCAAATTTTTGCAGGGAGGAGAACCAGCTGACAGACTATATCAAGAGCTGCAGGCTGAATTAATATTAACAAAATTGGCCAGCTCTTTATGTCTGCTTTGTAAAATTGAGATCATTTTTCAAAATCAGAGGTCTGCACTTTCAAACCCAAAGATTAATTTGCCACCTGTGCTTCTGATTTGTTTATATTTGTGGTCTGTTTTGAAATCCGGAACAAAAACAAGACAAATGCTGCTGACTGCGGGATTCCTTCTCCAAAGTGGTGACAAACTGTTAGGAAAACACACACTGAAGCGTGGTACCATTTTCTCAGGAAGCAGAAGAGGAATCCAGGTGACAAAACCCCCACAGAGCTTGAGGATATGCTAATGAGAGACTAACAACAATATGCTTCCTCTCCTCATTTCATTTTCAAATATGGAAATTGATTGAAGAGTAGGTGAATCCTACATCACAAATTGTGATTGGACAATATCTGCCCAGATAACAGATAGTCAGAGTTGGAAAGGACTTTGTAGGTCATCTAGTCCAACTCCCTGCCCAAGCGGGAGACCCTACACCATTTCTGACAGATGGGAGTCCAATTTCTTTCTGAAAATCTGAAGTGATGGCGCTCCCACAACTTCCGAGGACAAGCTGTTCCATTGGTTGATTGTTCTCACTGTCAGAAAGTTTCTCCTTATTTCCAGGTTGAATCTGCCCTGTTAAGTCTGTGCACCAAAACTTGACTGAGACTGACTGGGGGCTGCAGTAGGTAGATGTGGTCATGGCAATGGTTCAGTGACCCAAGAGTTAGACTAGGAGTGGGGACACTCCAGGTCAAGTTAGCTTTCAGCTACAGAAGCTCATGGGGCAATGTCACTCACCTCCACAGGGCTGCAGTTGTGGGGATAAAACGAAAAGAGTCTCTTGTAGGAGCTACTTTGAGCTCCTGTTAGAAAACCAGAATATATCATGAATAAATACATAGTAAAAATATGTCACATATATGAGAGAACTAAGATTTTCTTTTCAGTTTACAAAATTGTATTTCAAAGTTGTATTTCAGATGATTATATATCAAGAATACGGTCTGCCACTTCTAGGATTTCTAGGATCCTAGGAAACTAGGATTTCTCTGTCATGGCATTTCTCTGGAACATCCTTCCCCCTAAGACTTCTACAGCCCCCACCTTGACATTATTAAAGCCTTAAAACCTGCCCCCCCCCGCCACATTAGAATGGGTGATAGACTGCTTGCAAGTTGCTGCTGGCATGGTTGTTCTTCCTTCTCTTCTAATAGCTCTACGTATCTGTTGCTGAAATGTTGATCTGTCATTAAATACTGAAGTTTCATCAGTTTATCTTGGTTAAAAGTTCTATAAATAAATGCATAGTGATGGCAATGACTCTTATGCATGTAATGATGGGTTGTGTAATTAAGTATTTTCAGCAACGGGTTATGACATTTTAACAATGAAGGCAGCATTTTCCCACAGGCATGGGGTGAGGACAATATGTGAATCTGCTCTTTAAGATGAAACTGATTGTTTCCCTCCTGGCGTGACTTATTTGTTTGCTATTAACTTTTTTTTTAAAGATTCCTGAAGCTGCCCAATTTGTTGGTGAATGGGCTGACTTAGAAATGGAAATTATATGTATAAATAAATTTGTATAAATATTCCTGAACCTCTGATTGAGGAAAATAAAATAAAATCTGTCCGTGGGCACTGAAAGAGGATGATCTTATTTATTTATTAATCACATTTATATGTCTCCATCTCATACAAAGTGACTCTGAGTGGTGTAGAACAGTCAATAAAAATCCTAATACATAAAATAATCATTACAAAAGTATAGAAAGTCATTTTTAAAAGTGAAAAAAAAAATAGGAATAGTTTTTCTCCAAATCTTGTGTGGTCTATGCTTAAAGTATTAGACTGGGGCCGGGGCAGGTCACTGAGAAACTGTGGCCCAGTCATACTCAGCCTAAGTGGAGTGCCAACTATATCCTTTCAGCCTCAAAAGCAGGGCATAACCTTGGTAACTTTAAGACTTGTGGACTTCATGGTGACTGGGGAATTCTGGGAGTTGAAGTCCACAAGTTTTAAAAATGTCAACGCTTAACACCCCTAATATAAATTAATACATATGCCTCAGATGTACGAAACTGAAATATTTAATGCCAAAGCAGGGTACAGTTACAGTGGCAGAACAATTAACTTTATATAACTAAGACTATACAGGGCTAATAAATGTGAGGAACAAACTGTATTTATCAGAATACTGGTCCCCAAAATTAATCGACAAATGCAGTAAAAGCTTATTTTCATGGACTAATTGGCAGGAGAGGGTCCCATTGTTAACAAATTAACTGATCTGTGGTGATTTGCATAATTAGCATCACGATGTCACATAGATGTATATGAGTTGTGTAATGATATTGTTACACAAATGATAGGAATCCATGCAGAAAATTGGTCTTTTCCCTGCAAGTCTTTTACATGAAGGTCTGCTCAATTGAAGGCTCACTGTATATTCATTTACTAGAAGCATTTTCATGTTGACGTTTTGCAACAAAAATAGCTGAGAATCTTGTGGCAACTTAAATACTAACATTTATTATTGTATAAGCTTCCATGAATCATAGCTCAGTTTATTAGATATATGGAGTAGACTTTTGCTTACAGCTATTTTCAGGGAAAGGAAACAGGAGATTAATGAAAGAAGTGAGATAGAATTGGTTTAGAAGTGACCAGGGAACAGAGTAGTTTTCTCCCCAGCCAAAAAGAGAGAGAAAAAATGCAGGCAGGGAAAATATAATCAGAAAGGCAGGCAGCTAGCCAAAGAAGAAATGTTATAATCTTGGGTGACTTCAATTACTCTTATACTGATTGCATAGATTTATACTCAGGTCTCAATAAAGACTCAATTTTATTATATATGAGAGACATGACTGTGCCTTAGATCAGCTAATTATGGAACAATCATGGAGTCAGCATGGAGGCTAAGAAAATGGGACAAAGGTCCATGTAAATGAGAATGACCCTGGATACTTCCAGATAATGTTGGAGGAGTGGAAACAAGCAGAAGGTAGATCCAGTTCCCATTTGCAGTTCCCTCTGACAACCCAAGACTTCCCCCCTTGGATGCCCAGAATTTCCTTCATCTTATCCTCAGACCAGGTGTGAAATGGCCTTAAGTTGTCATTAAGTGAAATAGTATTACACCCCCTTAAGATGATGCTTCAAGGTATCTAAAATATGTTAACATTTTGTTACCCACTTATCTTGCAAAGATCTAAAGAGATGCCTTTACAGGGTTGTGATTAGACATGTATTTGGGGAGTGTTGAGAGATATGGGCACATCACCTCCCCTTTAATCATTACCTAGCCTTGTTGATAGCCATTGCTTTCCTTAATTTTGCCATCTCTGTTGGCACATTCTTGCCTTGATTCCTTTTATGCCTGCGACTTCCCCTTTTTCCTTTTTTTGAATCACAATTATAAAAGAGCTATAGACTAGGGTATTACTCCTGCAACAATTCGAAGTTAATTGGGGACTAAGTAAGCTGCAACATGAGAGGGTTCTTACCCCTTATTTATTTAAAATAATTGTAACCTTCTCTAGTCAATGGAACCTCTAGGCAATAAACAACAAAACAAGTGGAGTTCAGAACAAATAATTCTGAACTTAAGGCAATGTTTTGCATGCAAAATAGGGCCGGGTTGGGGTTTTTGTTTTTTTGTTTTGTGTGCAAAATTTTACCTTTGAAACAATTCCAAGGGAAGCATTTTGCACACTTCCAATATTTGCATATTCTTGGGAGATGAGTATGTCCCTAAAGGAGGGTATGTACTACCCTCAAACCCTGAGGAGTGGGTCCAAGCTCTAGGTTACAACAAAACCTTACCAGCAAGGAATATTTTTCTTAATGCAAGGTTGACTTCCCGAAAAGCAAAACCACTCTGTTACCAGATTCATTGTGGAAGATTTGTCAGAAAATCCAATCCAATAACAATTCCATTCTAAATGGAAAGTTCCCAAAATGTGGGACAAGGGGTGGAACTAAGTAGTCCTTTAGGAAAATCAAATCTTCTCAAGCGTTTGGATGATATTCACAGCATAATTGAAATCATTCCTCAAAGATCTGTATTAATGGGGCTTGGGCTGAGTTTAGGCAGTTACAGTTTTGGCACAGGAAAGCTACCATTGCCTGACAGAATATGATTTGTAGAAGCATATCTTGAATTAAGAAAAATCCCAAAGGAGATGGTTTTTGCCCTATTTTTTTCCTTTTATCCTGAATATTTTCTACCAATTTCTTCGGGTATTCTCCAGAAATTCCATCAAATTGTGTTGTATCCATCACAATAACTTTAGAGAAATAGTGGAAGATATACTTAGAGAAATGTCACAGGATTGTTGGGAAAAAAAGAAAGCAGATTGCAACAGAACTAAATGAAGAAATTTCATCTTAGCAAGGTACTGGGTCTCTATTATAGATCCAGAACTCACATATGATTTTGTTGATCTTACAATAAAACCATACAACTCCAGTCTTTAAAACCAATATTTTTATAAGATAGCCATTGTAATATTTTCCTCTGCTTGCCCAATGGAATCTCAGTGTGAGAATAAAAAAATTATCAACCTTCCAATACAATATCTTATCCCACCCCCAAACTGTATTGGAAGCTTTATAAATTAAGTAAAAAATAAAAATGTAAAGAGACTTTCAGTATGTTTGGAGTATGTACATGTAGCTAGGCATGACCTGTTAAAAATTTCAGACTTGGGCTTGTCAAAACCTTTTAACAAAAACCCATCACCAGAAAAGCCTGAATAAACAGCTATCTTGGAATAAAGAGTATTTTCTTTTATTGGTAACAGATTAAAGAATGGAAACAGACAATTTTGTACCATCTAGGGAAGTATCTGAAAAGAGCTTTCAGTTATCTGGAATCAGGCATAAACAGTAAAATTGGAAGTTTATGAAGTAGGTGAGGCATCCAAGGCAGACTGTGAAGGCTGAGTGGACAACAAATTGAAAATTAAATTCAGTATGGTTTGCCTGTTGAGCAAAACAAATCATAATTTTACATAATTGATGAGTGGATTTGAATTGGCTAAGAGTGTTTAGGGGGGGAAAGGACTTTTAAGGGAAGTGAGCAGTTCACAAAGAAAAACAAATTTAGTGTAGAGCAGAACTGAAAAAAATAAACTCCATTTTGTAAATTATTGAAAAAGAAAAGGAAAGCAATTCTGTTGTTATAGTGGTATAGCATCTATACTGTACAGTACAATGTATATATTGTCAAAAGCTGCATAATTGCTAAATCATCCATACAAAACAGGTAAGTGCAGGAAAGGGCAACCGATGTAATCAGAGATGGGATCGGTTTTTGTTCAAGATCTATTTGAGAAACTTCAAGAGCTGACAATGAAAGAAGGATAAAGCTTCATAAAATTATTTTTAAAATCAGAGGGCAGACAAAGTCTGCAATTATAAATATATTTAAGAGTGAATACAGTCAATTAAACACAGTGAACCTACATAGGATTGTGTTGGCAATATCTTTCTCTATGTATCACCAAATTTAATTTTAAGTATTTTATTGCCACAACATAATGTTATGTTGGCCTTTAAAGAGGAATTAGCAAGATCATAGAGAACTGTCAGTTGCTACAGTATTGGTCATTGCAACCCGATGGACTCTTAATTTTCAGAAATCCTGGATGCCAGTGGGCCATTTTCTATGGATTCTAGCTTCTTACTGTTATAAACAGAATCCCAGTGTAACTGAATTTTTAGCCTGCTTAATTTTTCCCAGATTCATCCACAATAATGGATGACTGCAGTTCTAATGATTTGGGAGTAGGAAAGGACAATTCCCACCTTTCTTCGAGCCATCGCTGCACAGATTTAATTCTAATAAAACACCTATTCATAAGACAATACTGTGTTTCTATTCAACAGAGGTAAAAGAGGATGCCAAATAGTAAAATTCATGCTACCTCTTGTGTGGCCAGGGGCCTGTCTTTTAATGCCAGTTTCAGTGGCATTCCTACTGAATGAGAGAAAAAAATAAGGGCTGAACACCATCCATTAGGCTGACCCTCAAAAGAGGACTAGCACAGAATCTGCTGTTCTGTCTCAAGATCAGTGTGAAAATGGCAGGTGGGAAAGAAGAAAAAAGAAAAAAGAAAATGATTCGGGGCATCTCAAATCTTTTTATCTGGGCCTCCAAAACCTCTTGTCTCTCCAAGTGAGAATACTTCTGCTCTCCTTGTCAGCTTCAGCCAATTATCTTTGCTAGATTTCATGCCAGGATCTATAAAGAACACTACTGAATTGCCAAGTTTTGGAAAATTTATGTACATTGGTTCATGTGCAGCTGTAGTGAAATAATTAATCACTATATAGTGACTTATGTTCATGCCTTTGGATATTTATAAACAATAATACAGGGATAAAAATCAAATGAATAAATACATAAATAAAATATTCTTATTTGTTGGAGGAAACTTATGCAGTCTAAGGAAAATGAAAGAGAACAAGACTGTTAAGGAAGTCAGAGGGCTTGGAGCAGTTTCAGAGATTAGAGTTGAAACAAGGTACAATCTAAAGCAGGGTGGGCAAACTTTTTGGCTCGGGGGCCACATTCACTTTTAAAATTTGACAGACGGGCCGGGTCAGCACAAGATTTTTGGGAATTGCCCCCTTCCCCCTTCTTCTCCTCCTTCCCCTCCCCTCGGAGGCCCCTGAGTCAGGAGTTGCTACTGCCGGCACGGCTCACGCGGCTCCAGTCCCACGTTGCCTCGGGAAGGGAAAGGCAAAAGGAAGAGCCGCGGCGGTGCTTTGCAATGGCAGCAGCGGCACCGGAGGTTCAGGCTCAGCGGCTCCTGGTTTTGCCTTTCCCTTCCCAAGGCAACGTGGGACTGGAGCCTCGCGGAGCTACGCCGGTGGTAGCAACTCCTGACAGCCCCAGCTGGACACCTGAGCAGAGCCCGGGCAGAACTGCCTGTTGCTGCTGCGGGCGCTGCTGCGGGCGTCTGGCTGCCCAAGTAAAGAACCGCACCAGCTCAGGGCAACTGTGAGGAGCAAGAGGGGAGAGGCAGAGAAGGAGGCAGAGAAGGAGGAGAGCACCTGGCCAGTTGGGGAGGCTTCTTGTGCTGCCAGTTGGGGAGGCTTCTTCTCGGCTCCACTCTGCTTCTCCAACATCCGGCGCTGCCCTGTTCTGTGCGCCGGCTGCTCGGACTTGCTGGGCCTGACACAGAACAGGGTGGCGCCGGATGTTGGAGAAGCAGAGCGGGCCGGAGATCATTAGCCGCCTCTTTCGCAGCACAAGAAGAACAGGGTGGTGCCGGACCATTGGAGAAGCGGAGCAAAGCCGGAGATTAGTAGCTGCCTCTTTCGGCGCAGAAAGCTTCCCCAACCAGCCGGCTGGTCTCCTCCTTCTCTGCCTGTTTGTTCTGTATGGCCGAGGAGGAGGAGACCAGCTGAGAAGCACGCTGCCAGGCGGTGGCCACGCAGCGCAGGGCAACACGCCACTGCCCAGCCCTGGCGAAGGAAAGCAGTGGGCGTTCCCGGGCGGTGGCCTTGGCCCCGCTACCAGGAAGCGGCTGCCCAGCTCTGTGTTGTGCGTGCAATTTTTTGGCGCGCGGCGCGGGGTCTCTTTTGGCCGGCCCCAATTTTTTTTTCAGAGAGGAATATTTTTTTTTCAGAGGCGGGCCATATTAAAATGACCAACGGGCCGGATGTGTCCCGCGGGCCGTAGTTTGCCCACCCCTGATCTAAAGACACAAAAATACGAGATATAACTGAAGGTGCTGAAATTCAAGTTCTCTATGTCAGAAAGGAGGATGCTGATAAAATGTGTATTTACATAATGAACAAAGAAAGATAATATAGTTTACTCTGATCTTTTTTTCAATTTGAAATGTATACTTAACTTTTTTTCTTTTATTGAAAAAACTCTTAATTGGATCCCATGAAATGTTGAAACTTTACAGAACACAGTTAAAAAACCACCCCAAATCAAAACCATAAAAATACAGGAGCAACATGATTTATAATAGTCTGTTCATTATGCATTGGCCATATTGAGAGCAGGCTGGCCTGAGGAATGGGCAAACTTTGTACTCTTCCTGCTTACTGTATTGAACAAAATGTTAAACCGGGGTTGGAGGATCAAGGTTTTTTTTAATATAGAGTGAAACAAATGAGAAGACCGCTCTTTTGTTTCCTCTGTAAAAATAATCATCAATAACAATAGGCAGTTTGCTATTATTATTTGTTCCAGACAAATTTTTTTAGAGAAAACATAATCTTGCTGCCAGTGTTGTAAGGATAAAAGAAAGATGATGCCTACATAGACTATGAGATTGAGGCATAAAAGATACTGTTTGTCCAAGTTGCTGTATGGCTTCTAGTGATGTAAATAATTTATCATGAGCATCCAACTCATGTTCCTTAGTTCCCATTCTTTCATCATTTAATTACAAGCCACATTTTTTATATTTCCCATACCCCACCCCACATATATGTACATGCACATTAAAATCAAAACAGGTGTATCTTGATGTTTTGTTAATTTGTAATGAAATTAAAATTCATTCAAAAACAAAAAAATGCATAATCAGTTTTAAATACTTGCTGTAATGTCCAGAATGTACTTAATTGTCACTGATATTCCAAAAGTTTTAGATTCCTAACTGTAATTTTAATATATATATATATATATATATATATATATATATATATATATATATATATATATATATATATATATATAATGTTTTAATAACAATTATTATTAAAAAAGGAATGAGAAGGCAATGGCCTTTCCTTTCCCTTCCTTACCTTTATGTTCTCTTTCTTAACCCAAAGATAATCATTGATCAAAATCCCTGGCTGAAGGCACTCTGCACCACTCCCTTTCAAAGGAACTAGTGATTAGAGATTTTAAGCAGGACCAATTGTCATTATGATTATCATCAGTTTTATTTATATAGGACTATAACTAGATTCAGAGCTTTTTAATGAGCAAACTGTGGCAAATGATTATTGCTTGCTACTGCAGCACATTTAGAAATTAACACAAAGCATGTTTTTCAAAGCGTATTTTTCTTTCCTCCCACAGATAGCCTTAAATTACTCAAGTGGAATGGTAACTAGGTAGAAGAAGGTTCCAAATTAGAATAAAAACAAATGCTTATCTTGGTCATAGGTCAGTACAGCAAATTAGAAATAGAGGAACAGGGAGCTGGAAAAAAAGCAAAGTGCAAGATTCTAAGGCAAATGTTATTTTTGCTGGATAGGTACAGAACAAGGAGTCATCATCCAGTAAATTATGTACAGCCTGCGTTATCTAATCAAAGGGGGAGTTATTTATATGTATGTTGAATCAAAAAATAATGGTAAGAACATAACAGGTAGCTAGACATAAAGCTGAAAAACACAGTGAGAGATGAATTGCTACTTCAAACTGCCCAGAATTTCCTGTGCAAATGGAAATGGCAGCAGGATGAATGATTGAGCACATTATTGTCATAACCTCTCCAGGATGATCAATATGCCAAATTATGATGATACTGAATCATGGTGGCAAAGATGTTGTTAACTTCATTTCCCTCAAAACCCATTTCCCCACTTTTTCAGAACTGCTAAAGAGAAGCCCAGGTGTCACTTGAAATCTGCTTTAAAATACACACAACACTCACCCCTCCTCTCTTTCTCTCTCTTTTTTCAGAAATATCTCACTTATCATTTAAATACGCAAGACAAATTGCTCAGGACATAATTATATTCATACTTGAAACAATGCTTGCCCCATCAGCCATTCTCTTTTCTAGTTTATGTCTTCCTTCATTCAGTTATTTATCCAAGGAATGCTTTTCCAGAGGAGGATCCCATCAACTTCCTCAGGATCAACCAACTCAAATCCCTCCAAATTAATAGGGATAGGATTTGTCTTAGTCACTTCCAAGGGATCTACCCAGCCAGAGTTCAAGTTTGAGTGAAGTTGAGAGACTTTATCTGACAGAATATTCCTCACAGCAGCCCTTTGGTATACAATCCCATCCTTCTTTACCTAAAAGGAACATGGTCACCAGAAACAGGGCTGCTGGACAACTTGCCATAGCCAACTTGCGCCCAACTTGCTGTGGTCAATTTGCCATAGCCAACTTGCTGCAACCAACTTGCAGTGGCCAAACTCACCACAGCCAACTCACTACAAGACAACTCATTGCAGGGTAATTTAATAATTCTATTTAATTATTTGAAATAAATAAAAATTATTTTAATTTTTGCTGTTCAAATTTCATTTTGTCCGTCATTTTGCATCCTTTCTTTAATGATTCTATTCCACAGTATCTTTGATATTAGGGTAACTTTTGTCCTGTAGCAAGTTGCCCTGTGGTGAGTTGGCTGCGGCAGGTTGGTCATGGCAAGCTGGCTGTGGCAAATTGTCACAGACCCATCTGAAGATGCAATAAGGACAGATAAATCAGTATGTTTTGCCACCCTTATTGCCGCAAGGTAAGTTCCACTATAGGTTCTTACCTGTGCTTAGTTGACTTCATTCTTCACTTAGTCAACTGAACGTATTGATCTGTTGACTTGCACCACATGAAGTCCTAGGGTTGCAAACTCTGTTCAAAGTTGTTACCATTCTTAATTTTTATGGGGAAACAATTAAATACATAAAGAAAATGATATATTTTTCTTATGTTTTATTTTTCTTATATTTATCCATTTAATGTATTCATAACTATATTTATACTTATGCCTGTTATCTTATAATCGCTTGACAAAATAAATAAAATAAATAAATATTGTTATTTAATATTTATCCTGGGCCAAACGTTTTTTAATACTTGTTTTTTGGTAACTTCCTATGTCCACTTCCTAAAGGATGCTTCCCACCCTGAATGGTGTGTAAAAGCCAATTATGACCCCTTAGTCTGAAAAAGTGGTACAACAATGAGTTAAATAGAAAGTAGTCAATAAGGAGATCTTTTCAACTGTGGTGCTCGGCAACACCTTCCTGTTTCTGGCATTTGATAGCACTACACAGCCTCTGAAGCGGGAGGTTGTTAAATACCACCTCTACATGCAGAGACAGTATGAGTTGAGTAGCATTTTCTGGGAACATTAGTAGCGGAAGTTATTGCCTCTGTGCTCTCTGGAATCCCCACAAGCAGCTGCTTTGGTAGCATTGGAGGAGAAGGTACAAGGTTAGATGAACCATTAGTCTGATGTGGAAAGCTGCTCCTTTCAGCTGAATGATAGTAGCCAAGTTTACACATGTTCAAACCATATGTGTGTGTGGGGGTGGGTGGGTGGCAGGATGAAATCTCTGAATCATGCACCATTCAAATGAGTAAATTCATAATAACTTTTATGTTATAACAAACATGGTAAAATAAGCTACGGAGTGTTTTTTTTTAATCTCTACAGATGGCTTTCATTTTAACATCAGCCAAACCCTGGCACAGAGTAATGTGAATTCACCTGCAGTTTTATGGAGTGGGTGTAGACATTGCTGCCACCACCTGCTTAACGCTTATTTTACAGGAATGATTGCAATGGGCTTGGCAGCAAAACTTTATCTGAAATGCCAAAGGGGGGGTGGGGGGAATCCACAAAAATACATGTACAGGTGTTTCAGAAGCGAAATCCCAAGCTAGGATGAAAGAGCCAAAAGAACAGATTGTTACAAAATTTAGAAATATACTTAATGGAAAAAATGTTTTCCCAGTCAAAAATCTTGTCAAAGTCACATATATACATTATGTGGAAAAGTTTAATTTCTCAAAGATCTGCCTGTTCCAAATGGATATCATGACCTAGCAACTAGCTTAGTACTTACTGTTGTATAGATAGTTTTTCTGAAATACCAACTTTTGGAACAGCAGCTGCCTTCGTACTAAATCTTCCACAAAGGCTTATCTGCTGAGATCTATGGTCTTTCTTGGTCAAAACGAAACTGAAAACGGCTACACTTTTGACCCTTGTGAAGGCATCTCCGTGAGAAACTAAAACTCTTCATTTCCCTCTCCTGGAACAGAAGGATCAGAGCACAACATTGAGAAGCCTTGCCAAACCGTGTTATCGTGGCCCAGGAAAGGTCACCCACAGGTTAGTGCATGAGATCAAATGTACTGTACTACCCCTTTTCATTTCTTCTTTCTGTCACTAATCAAAGATCATACTAGAATGTCTCGCCTAGCCGCACTGAGAAATAAATTTCAAAAGATTTAGATAAGAGCGGTGTCATGCGGATTGAGGCAAAGTTAAGAGGCTGAGAACACAGCACAATGATAAATGGTGGCTTTCTGCAGAACTGAGAAAAAGCATCCAGAGGGAAATCACAGTGATGAGAATTAAGATTCGTTTTCCTCAACATCTCCATTAATGATTCAGGAGAGGAATTAAGTAGCACTGTAATAAAATTCCCACATGAATCTAACTGAAGAGTTGCACTTTCCAAAGAGGAAATAAATTAATGCAAACCAGGTTTAGAGAATGATGGGTATATGCATTGAGATTAATCTTGGAATAACATAGGCTAAGAACAACGCTAAAAGGGGTTGTTCGGACAAAAGTTCTGAGGAAAAAAAAAACATTTATAAGGAAGTATAAATTTGCAATTCCTGCAGGAAAAAAAAAAGCACAGGGTTGGGTTATCTGCAGGACTATCTTTCCCTAAAGACCAGGTTAGACAGGATGGGTCCACTCCTAGACCCTTCCCTTAAACTTTGCCAACTTATAGGAAAGAGCTAGAAAGCATACATACCTTTTCATGGCAGCTTCTGTCCTAGAGAATCTCTTGCCGCAGAAGTTTAGCAGGTCTCTACCATCCCAGCATCTGAAAAGCACTGAAGGCCTGGCTTTTCCTCCAAGCACTGTGATAGGATGATCAGAAGTTTGATTGGGCACTAGATTTTTGTTTTTATGCATTTGGTTTTAATAATTTTAATATGGTTTTTATGTGATTTTAATTTTTGCCTGGGAGCTGTCCAGAGTTTATTATAAGAGGGGTACCTAAAAATGCTTTTTTGAAAGGCAACAGGACTTGGTTTGGTTTTTTTTCCCCTTGAAAACAGCTCTGAAGAAGTTTCTTGGATGAGAAGTGAAATGTCTTCAAGGAAAAAAACAACCAAGTCCAGTTGTCTTTCAAAAAAGCACTTTTGGGACAACCATGACTTGGATAACTGAAAATCTCCATAGATATAAGAGGGTAACATATAAATGTTTTAAATAAATAAAAAGTCATCAAAGCAATTTTAAATTAATTTTATCTTGTGATTTAGAATAATTTACCATAAACCCAGCTTATTATCTATATTACACTTTCTTGTAATCACCTATTGGGTGACTACAAGATGTGTTAGACTGAAACTACATTTGAAGCTCAGAATATCAAGAGAATATCAGATTAGAGAGGGTGATTAATGAAGATATGAAATGAAAATAAAATAAACAGTGGAAAAAAAAACAAAATAAAATGACCATACCTATAACTTTTCTATGTTTGGATCAGTGAGATCTAGGGAGGCAACTTCTATCACAGAGAACTATGTTAGGAATGCTGGGGTATTCTGGGAGTTGAAGTCTTAAAGTTACTTAAAGTTTGAGAAGCACTGTTCTAGTTGTTGATAGATTCCTTAGGCATGATAGATTCTAATTGGTATGACATTAGAGTCTAGCAATATCTGGCCACAGTTTTCCCAAGCTGCTGTTAATGTGCATCATATCTGGAGCAATTAAGGAGTCCAAATAATTAAGAATTGCATTCCCTTTTTGTTTCCTTTTGTCTCTGATTCTGCAAACTGACTGGAGTGCTCTCCCAGCCGTGGATCTGGCTTTGCTATGTTTAGCTTTTTTTCTTATAGTAGGTATGAGATGAATGCTCCAAGATAATTATATTTTGCTGAACCATTCTTATTTCAAAGCATCGGGAAAAGAGAGTTACAATGGTTAAAAGGACAGCCAATATATTCCATCCAGATCTTCTCTGGAAAGGAATTATTAGCATTAAAGTCTACTTGAACATTTTCTAGATGAGCATGAAGAGAGGGGGAGAAAAAAAAATCTAAATCAGAGTGTGTTTTGCCTCAAACAATTATTGAAAAATTATTCTGTCACCTTTATAATCTTTGTTCCATTGCATCTTATTTCAAATGTAGATAAAATTGCATTATTTGTAGAAAACGTAAGATTCAGGAGCTTAGGACTTCACAATATGTGCTTAGCACATCCCAGCCTTCTGGTAATCTCCTCACCTTCTTTTACATATATTCCATGAAACCTAAATAGGAATTGCATGAACTATACATGGTAGCTGCCTAGAAATGATAGGATTATTATATTGCAATATCTAGATAAGATGAGATGTTGGAGAAGGCTGCTCTGTAAACTTCAAATATTAAATTCAAAGCCCGCTGTGTGACCTTGGGCAAGCCAGTCTCTCTGAGCCCTGGGAAACAGGCAAGGACAAACCACTCCTGAAATTTTGCCAGGAAACGGGCAGTTGGCAGGAATCAACACTAACTTGAAGGCCAAATAATAATAAAAAAAAGTTGTCCAGTTTTCTGACTAATTAGCATCCTGAGAATGAAGAACCTTCAAGTTCTTGTGTTTGAAATGCCGTTACAGAGGTCAGTGCTACAAAAGCCGGTAAAGATTATGAGGCAGTTCTATTTCTCCTTTACTTGTCTAGAGAACTAACAGACAACAAAGGAAATAAAAGTCAATGGTGAAGAACAGCCTTTGTTACTCCCTGTCTTCTTACTATTGATATTGAATGGAGATGACATTTGGATTTTCTGAGCTCTATCCTCACTGCCGTATTGCTTTTATTAGTAAACTAAATAAACCCATTTCCCAAAACATCTGAATATACTTCTTTTTCAGCTTCTCCTTAAATGTCACAGCAAGGAGCAGCACTTGTGTTCTCTAGGTTCAGGAGCCAAGGAAGGAGAGTTGGAATCTGCATAGTGCCTGGATAGCAATTCTTTGTACTTCTGTTCAATAAACTTGCATTTGGAGATTTACAGAATGTTTATTCTTAAACATTTCTGCATCTTATTCTCTGAACATGAATATCTATTCTTGCAGATATAATATTATTTAGCAATTATCTGAGTCTCATTATAATTGTCTTTACACATTTTAATTTATAGTAAACTGTTGTATTTTCACTTTGAAAATAAAAGGAATATCTGTGAGATGACCCAGAGTCCCAGCTGTTTCTGCTGTATTTATCTCTTCTGTATTGTATACTTGCAGCAATACTCACTGAATTTAAAAATATTCAAACTGAAATATATGATAATTGCACCTTTCTTTTGTTGATGAGGAGATAAGCCTAGCAGTTTCTAATCAATTGAGAAATGTAGGTATTTCATTTCTTCACCAATTTTTCCCCCTGAAAATATTCTATTCCCTTTATAATAGGTCCTGATGGGAATCTATATTTTTTTTTATAAAGATGGTGTGATTGAGTGACAGCAAATCCATTCTTGGGCACAACGTGGATTCTGCAAATATATATTTATCTGAGAAACATCCCCCTTCTGCCCACACTGTCATGGCAGTATCTAGGGATAATTCCTCAGAGGAAAAGAATGGTTCAGGAAATCTTATCAAACCCCTGCACAAGCCGAGTTACCTAGAGAACACCCAGGGATTTAAGGTTTAATCAAGAACCAAGAATGTGGATGGTATTATGGCTACATCAGACTTAATAAGGACCAATCAAATAAGGGAGGGGCAACAGATTCTAGTCTTCCCCAACCCAGGTGCCTCCCATATATATAGACAACAGCTACTAGAATCCCCAGTTGTCCTGTTAATTGCTGAAAAATTTCTATGGCACCTGGCTTGAGAAGGGCTTTAAAATTCCATTTTAATAAAAAACCATTGCTATTTTTACATGTATTTCCTTAGTTATGAGAACTTGACTTTGCTTTGGAGAAAAGTTGATTCTTCTTAGCAATTACTTCCTTGTAATATAAAATGAAGGAGAAGAGAGGAGGAGTTAATGTGTAACCATCAAGTGCTTGCATGTTTATATCTTTGAGAGGTTAGACATGTGATAAAACTACAGGTATGACACAGCAATAGAAATTAAAGCTACAGGTATGATAGCAATAGATATGTCAGCAATTTTTATGTGGGAAATCTTGGCAAGGGAAACACTAAACTTGTTTATAATTGACAAAGAAATAAAGGATGCAGAAACATTTGCAGCTTCTAGCACTGCTCTTTCAATCTCAGTTTCACATGAATTAGGAACAACAGTCAATTAGATATAAGAATGCTCTTTAACCAAGTGTCCATCACCAGACTGGCTGGCATCAACAACAGGTTTAAGGCAGTAGGTCTGGGCCTCTCTGGAAATAATGACTGACCTATGGCAGCCAGAGGGGCAGCTTGCATAGGTTTGCTTTGTACCTTGTTACAGCAACATCATTTCTTTCTTTCTTTATGGTCTAAAAGGCAGTTACTGATTAAGTGTCTATAAAATATATAAGCAACTGAGTGGAATCTACAAGAAATAGCTGTTTCCCTATCATGTCACTTCAGGAAAATGACAACTAACTTCACTGCATTATCCCAAGATGTTTCCAAAGACACTTATATTAGGAAACCCCTTTATTCATAGAATTATATGGAGTCCAGTTGAATTGTACCATTTATAACTTTCTCACATTCCTCATTTTTATTTGCCTGTACAGATACATTTAGACATTACTCTGAAATGCCCTCTTATTGGTAATGCTTGTAGATTAAGATGGTAGAGTGTAAGATAGAGACTATCCTACACCAGAGAATGTCATTTTTTAATGCTCCTGTTTGAGAAACAGTGAGGTTTCTGGCATTTCTCTGCTTCATAACTTAGTGATCTGTCATCTCTTTTAGGGATGGATGGAAGCTAAGCAAAGCAAATGGAATCTAGTACAACTCCTTACATGTCATGGCAAAGAATAGTCCAAATGGTCACATCTATTTCCCAGCTATATCCCATGATATATCATGATATATTGATATATCCCATCGAGCTATTATTAAGTACAGAAGAAAGCTATTCTGGAAAACAGCTCTAACACAATGATAGAATATCCAGTTGGCATTACCTGTTTTGAATCACGTATTCATGCACAAATAAAGGTTGAGTTCACACAGCAGGTACACCCATACATAATCATGGTTGACTGATTTAACTCCATTTTAACTCAGCATAGTATGATAGACTTGTGGGGTCTATCTTTGTGCAACAAGGTCACATAGTGTAATAAGATTGGGACTGGTTTAGGGACTTCTGTCCTCACTGTGAGTTGTGTTGGGGGTTGCACAAAGAGAGGCTCAGCCAATCTCATTGTACATATGTTGTACTCTGACAATAAGGGTAATAATAATAGTTTTCTGAACTTGCATATCATGGAAACGCCAATAATCACATTGTCCATGTTACTAGAATGAACTACAACAATGTTTATCAAACCTGGCTACTTTTAAATTTGTGAATTTGGACTTCTGGAGTAGTGATGATGATTGGAAGATGACTCGGTTCAAACCTGATTGGATCAGCTTTTGGAATTCCTCTCCAGGCAAGGACAAGATTCAGCATTACCCACATGTGCTCCACACAGTAGCTTCCTTTGAGAAAACCATAAGATAGGGTCTGTGGCAGGAAGCTGAGGGATTGATGAATGTAGCCAAGCTGCAGGTTGGCTCCTTTAAAATGACACTGGGTTCACATACAACCTTCCTTAACCACTTCTGGAATTTTTTTGCAAATAGGTTTTTTGATATTAAGAACCTGCAGAATGGCAAGTTTCATTACACCAGATGTCTGTCCTTGAATCCTTGGTGAAATATGCTATATGCAAGCTTAAGAACTTAAAACTTCGTGTTTTGGAATAAACAGGAAAAAAAGGTTATTAGAACATTTTGAAATAAGATTTGGACTAATTATTCCTGTAAGTTGTTTGTTTTACTTATTTTATTTTATATTCATAAACATATGAATATTTTCTAATAACGTATAAGAAATCTCCTCATGAGAAAATATTGATCAGGGAAAAAACATGATAAGATTGGACTTTGAAGGTTGGACACCAGAAGGAACAAGAAAGAATTAAAGGTTATAATTAAAGGAGAAGAGACCCATCCATTAAAAAAAAAAAGCAAATTACTCTAACTTTGGAAGAATTGAAGATAGTTTGGAATAATGCATTCAAAAGTTACTGTTAAGATTGTCTGCTCTCATAAAAATAGATTTTTAAAAAGGTTATAGAAAAGAAATGGGTTTCATTGGACAAGACTGGGACTGAAGCTGATTCAAATGTGGATTTTAAAATCTCAGGTTACAAATATGATATGGGAAAAGATGTTACACTGGATTTACAATTGAAACCAGTTGATCTCTTAATAATTTAAAGGGATATACAAATAGCAAACCAGGAGACTGACTTGGATAACTTTCTTATCCAAAGGTTTACAAAAGAGACCTGTTAAAATTTTGAAAGAATTTCTGAGAAGAGACTGCCCAATGTTCATTATTCATTATTTCTTGTCTTCGTATAGCAATTCCTACAAACACAATCTTCCTACAAACAAAAGGCAGGACTGTTCTCTATGTTTTACAGATCAATTGTGAAGCTTACAATGACAACAGACTATAATATAGACCAGAAAAAGATTACCTGATAGAGTTACACTCTTTGTCTCTCTAGGCAGGTACTAACAATCAGCCAAATGAATGGATGGGAATAATGGGATAGGATGCTCAAGGTTAGGCAGAAAGTAAAGCATTTTTCTTGTCACCTCTCTGTTTATTGACTATATCTACAGTTGAATCCATGCTGATCTCTTACACACATGTATGGGCTTATATTTCTGATTTTGTTGTTGGATTTTCTATATCAACATGAGCATTTGCCATTATGTTCAATCATCAGTCTTAATACTTCATTCTTGTTCTAGTGTTGTATTTGAACACCAGACATTTTTCTTTTCTATTCCCAACTCCTACCCCAGATGCATTTAATTACTAATTACCTCTTTACTCTGCCAAAAATTCAGGATGATTAATAAAATATTAAAAACTAAATCAAAATAAGAAGAGTAAAACACCAAAATTAAAAGTAACACTAAAATAGATACTAAAATAATCTAAATATCAAAATGTGTAGTGAAGACATGTTTTACAGATTTTGTAAATATGGACAAAATAAAGATTAAATGCAACCCTCCCAATGCCTGTGGTTGCCTAGTAATGATGTAGAGGGACCCTCCTAGATGCCAGAATAGCGGGTATCAGACAGCATTTCTTATAGAGTTCCCCCCCCCCCCATCTATGTAGGTACATAATGGGAGAGCCAATTCTTTAGTTTAAGACCATATAAATAAAAAATGGACACTAGATGGCAATAGAGAGTCCTTGGTATTTCTTTGCTGCCATCCAATGGCATGAAATTTTCGGGCTATTAATGGATGGCTACATCTGGCAGGAATGCACAGTCAGGACGTCTACTATACTTGGATGGGCTGGTGGGCCGTGAGAAAATTGTGGTGGGCTGCAGAGAAATGTCACCCCCAGAGCACCCCACAAAGCAATTAATCCAGGCTGTGCAGAAACACAAGGCTGTGCCACCCACATGGCCCGCGGGAACCCTCCCCGCCCACTCACTCCTTAAACTTGCCTGCTAAGTTGCTATTTTTCCTTTTTCTGACCATCAGCTGTTCTGCTGTGCCAGGAGATTTAGATTAGCTAGGAAGCAGGAAATGGTTGGATTTCTTGCTTTCTAGCTAGTCTTTAGATCTTTGGCTCTGCTTTTAAGCGCAGCTGAACCTCCCTTAGGACTGAAGGTTCTATTATTCAGTGCAGACTCACAGCAAGCAAATTTTATGTGACAGACTGAGCTAGCCGATGGCAGATAGATAGATCACTGAATGATTCTGTGAGCAACTCAATCTGCCTGCCTGCTTTGCCAGATTTTGCGTAAAAGTTGCTCTTTTTTATAAAAAAAATCAATATTTATATAAATATTTATAATATTTACGTACAAGCCATGCCCAGCCAGTCACATGACCATGAAGCCACACCCACAAATTAGGCCACAGAACCGGTTAGTGGTTCCTGGGATTTAAAATTATGAGTTTGGTGGTCTCTGAGGTCCAAAAGGTTGGCGACCTCTCTTAGAGAGAATACCAGAACTGTATATTAGATTGGAGTGCTAATAAACACACCAAAAGAATGGCTAACCCCTTCTGCACAATTGTCAAAGAAAATTGCATGTAGGTGTCCATGAAGTCACCAGGAATCAAACCCAGTTCAAAAGAGACTTCCCTACACATGCTATCACCTTGAATTAGGTCCAATGAGCAAGTGAAGATCTTTCACTAAATCAGCATATAATTCCTGGGCTTTAAAATGATTAATAATTAATAATAATTTTACACTAGCTGTAAATTCTGGTCAAATTGTTGAGAGTAACCATACATTCTGCATTGCAGAAGCCAGGATGGGATGTAAGGAAACTATGACTATTTACTGTCAAATCAAGTGGTTTGGAAAGGATTACAGCTGGCACCCTAGTTATGCTTGTACAAATATATTTCTATGATATAGTAGCCACTTGTGAACTTAGTGACAAGGAGTATTCCCAGACTGCAAAACTGTTATTTCCTAAAGGATGAATGAACAGAAGCAGAAACCTGAAGCCCTCAATTTCTATTTCTATTTATCTATAGAAAGTCCATCTTATCTGGATTCAATTTCAGATTGTATAATTTCTTTTTCTAGAACAAGTACATTCTAAAAATTTCAGTGCACTCATTGATAGATTGCAATCTTCTCCGGCATATCATTCGGGCAACAGCAATGGCAAATCTACCAACATACTTAAAAAGTAGAACAAGAATTGCTGTCAGTATATATTCATTTGACACATGTAGTGATGGCATATATGAAATCAGGATGAATCGTAACAGAAGAAAGAGTTGCCTGCTGTTGCCTGATATGCTTTAAATCTTATGCTTTCTAACCAAGACAAATATTTAAATAATAGTTTGCACCTATTCTTTTATTTCACAAAATGAAAGTAGTAGTAATTACAATCCAGTCATCAATACACCCCAATCAACATCTAAAAAGCCACTTACAACAGGCCCTATAAATACCACATACATAACAACACTCTGCTAGAAAGAAGTTCCCCGATGATGGGCTCCAGCAAAAGCCCAAAAGCTCAGAAGACAAAACCTCTGGTCTTGATGACTGACCCAGATTGGATCCTGCAAACATTATCCTGGGACACGTCTATTTGCCTTCATTTGTGACTAGTAATAATTACAACTTAGTTCGAGTCTGCTGCCAGAAGTCAGATTCAACAACTTAAGAGACAAGACAGAAGACTGTAGCTCTACATTCGAAGGCAAACTACACAAAACACTCTACTGCTACATATAGCAGACATAAGAGTCAGGTAGGGTGAGGAAAAGAATCTTGACTTTGACTTTGATTTTGACATGGGCTCAGCCAACCAGCATTCACACATGATGCAGTACACCGATGCACTGGATTCATTTTGAAAAAAATGATTAGAAAGAATAAGACATACTCTCAATTTCTCCTCAAGATGAAATGATCAGTTGCAGGCTACTCTCATCGCCAACAATCCTACATAATAGCATTAATGAAACTTTAAGTTTTCATGTTAAATGGCAAGGGTTTTTTGATGTCTTAATAAACTATGCTATGGAAACCACTGTCGCACTATATTTTGTATTACATTTTCGGGTCTCTTAGCAAAGGTGCTTTTTCAAAAGGTAACTGGACTATGTTTTTTACCCTGAGAAACAGGAAGAAGTTTCGCTTCTCATCCAAGAAGCTTCATCATTTTCAGGTCTGTTTATGCGAGGGAGGAGAGCTAATTCTTATGTTAAATGTGGGATGTAAGGACCTCTGAAAAAGCATCGAGCTATGCTGAAATCATAACCAGTATCAGATTTTCATACAAGTGATGGTAGAAAACAGGAATTAATTAATCACCAGTGACTTATTCACATTATAATTCTATTTCCCTATTATAGAAAACACACACTGCTTCAGACTCAAAGGAAATAAGTTCTCTATGTCACAGCTACCAAAAGACAATATCCATGCCCCATTAATGCAGCCAAATGCTGTGTTTAGATTATTAAAACTCCTTACTATCCATGAGAAAGGAAAGTCCCCAATGATGTTTCTTATCCACTTTCATGAACTTGTCCTTCAGGCCCTAATAATGGAGCTGGGATTTCAAAGCTCTTTTTTTGTCTGCAGCTTCTATCTTTCTAGCCCATGGGCTATGTTAGCTTAGGGTGATGAAAATTCAGAATCTGATCTCTGACTTAAATGAATTGAATTTTTATTTATTCCACATATGCATGCACAAACATGTAAAAAACAATTACTACAAACCTGCCTTCCATCGAGGACCTGTATACTTCATGAGTCAAAAAGAGGGCTATGAAAATATTTACAGACCCCTCACATCCCGGACATAAACTGTTTCAACTCCTTCCCTCAAAACGACGCTACAGAGCATTGCACACCAGAAAACTAGACACAAGGACAGTTTTTTCCCGAAAGCCATCACTCTGCTAAACAAATAATTCCCTCAACACTGTCCAACTATTTACAAAGTCTGCACTACTATTACTATTAATCTTATCATCACTCCTTATCACCCATCCCCTCCCACTTGTGACTGTATGACTGTAACTTGTATCCTTACAATTTATATTGACTGTTTCCTAGTATGATTTGATTGCTTATTGTACCCTATGATAATCATCAAGTGTTGTACGTTATGATTCTTTACTCTTGACGAATGTATCTTTTCTTTTATGTATACTGAGAGTATTTGCACCAAGACAAATTCCTTGTGTGTCCAACCACACTTGGCCAATAAAGAATTCTACTCTATCTGCAAACACACAAATTCTGTTGTCACAAACAAAATATTACCTATTTGGAGCAGGTTATTTCTCCTTTTTTTCCTGAGACCTCTTTCCAGCAAATATTGGCATGCACATCCATCCTAATATCTGTCTGTCTGTCTGTCCGTCCATCCATCCATCCATCCATCCATCCATCCATCCATCCATCTATGATAAACAGGTGAGCACTAATTTTTATCATGTAATCCTACACATGTTCCACTCATGCACTACACATGTTCCATGATCATTACCCCGGGAATGTTTTAAATCAACCGGAGGTAGGAAAATTGAAACACTTTTTAAAACTTGCATTCAGTTCAAGAATGCTACCCCAACGATCTCTTCCATTCACAATGGAAAGCATAATAGCATCAAGGAATCTTCTTTTGATTTCAATGATCTCAGTTTTCTTATTATGGAAATATATTTTCCATAATGCTTCTGATTCCTTTCATGTTTTAAAGTACTAATTTATATGAAGTATTTTTATTTTCCACAGAAATATTATGATGCATTTGCTCTTGAATACTCACATACCTTTTCCCCCTTTCAATGCCTCAGATATCACATTCAGAAAATACAATGCAATGTGGTACAAGACAGAGACAGTCTTCGTTCTTGCTGTAACTGGACTAAGGACCCTTAGCTAACCTACAAGGAAGAGAAGCAGGCAAGAAGATCCCAGATCAGTGTTTCCCAGTGTTTGGTGGCTTTAAGACAGGTGGACTTCAACTCCCAGAATTCCCTAGCCAACCTTGCTTCTGGGGAATTTTGGGAGTTAAAGCCCACCCATCTTAAAGCTGCCAAAGCTGATAATTCTGCCCTGGGCTATTATGAAGCAAGAGAACAATTTTGAAAAGACCAGTGTAAAAAATTGTACTTCACCCCAGAGCCCTTCTTCTGGGGAAATGATTGCATTTCTTGTTGTCTTGAAGAATTTAGGTGAAGACATACAGTGGTACCTTTGTACTTGTCTGTTTTGAACCCGTCAAATTTGGTACTCAATGCATTTTGACCTGAAAGTTTTGTCCTGATACTTGTTGTTTGGTACTTGATGAACAAACTAGAACTTGTCAGTGTTTTGGTTGCCTCATGACTAGTTCCTTATGAGAAAAAAAATTGTTTAGCACTCATTGGTTTTGGTAGGTGTTGCACCTCTTGGAACCGATTAATGAGTGCCAAGGTACCATTGTTCAAATACTTTTGAGAAAATATAATAAATCCTTGGAGTTTCAGAATGAGGCAAACGTAAACTGCTTTGCTATTTATTTTTTTTGACTAGTGTAGTGTCTTTTAATCCTTATTTGCTAGCAAACAATGGCTTAAAAGATGAAATTGAGAACAGGTTACAGGAAATAATAGTTTAGAAAATAACCAAAAGCAGAATTTGCCTGGAAAGGAAATATAACTCCTTTGTGGTATCATTACTTCCAAATTGATCCTTCAGCATTATCCATTCTGTTCATAACCCAGGTAGGATGATTAATGGTTCTTTAATATTTATAAGTACACCACACATTTTTATATATAAATATTGGATATTTTTGACTAGCTATCATCCTAATCTATGTTCAGTGCCACATTAATCATTTAAATAACCTGGAACAGTTACAACTCCATTCTTTAGGGACAGTTTGTCTCTATTAGATGCACCCCAGATCATCTTATTCTCCTGTCCCCCAATCAGTTTATATATAAATTCATTTTTAGTATAACTGAGAAGTCTGTTTATTCAAATCTTTATGTTAAATCAAGTTCAAAACTTCCACATCTATACACATTGAGATTCCTAAGTTCTACCTGTCTTGTTTAACCTACAAGTAATGCAGATACTAGAAATCCTAGATTTTGTAGACTATCTAACAACCTCAATTTTGCCTTCATGTCCATGTATCATTTTCTAATGCCATGGATGCCAGCATGGACCATAACCTCTTTCTTCTTCTGTTATTTTCTAAGCTGTAAAAGCAATACATGTTCACAATTCCTAAACGTTTGTACCAGCCACAAAGGATATGACCATTGTAAACTCATTTTCTGTATCAATTACAATTTAACCATTTTCTGCTTACCAGGATATACCTGCTCCTCACTTCCCAGAATGTGTCCTTGGTGGAAGAGGGTATCAATTCACAAATCTCTTCCACAGAAATGCCTTTCTCGTCTTTACAACGATGTCTTATTATCCCACAATATCATTTTCTATCACAGTCAAGGAGCCGCTAACTCTAGAAAAGACACTTTACCACATCCATGGAGATTTTGCATCTGCGTGTTCCCTCTCAAAGAAAGTTACAGTAGTTGAAATTTTCATCAAATGGATTCATTTTCCTTTAGATACATTGAGGTAACTTAGCTGCTGTTCATTACTCTTTTCATTATTTCTGATTTCATTTTTTATCAAAAAGCTTTAGGAACACAAAACTAGTTTCAGGGCAACATAGATTTCTTTGTTATAAAAAGTACTCTTCAAACAAGGTTCTAAGTAAAAGACATTTTTGCTGATTTCTTTGAATGCCAAGATGGAATATGAGTAAACTGTTTTCAAAACCAATCTGGCAATAAACCTGGTAGTCCCTTTTTGGAATAAACAAGTACCAAAAGTAACCACTTGCTTTATGGGTGTTTCTTTTTATTGCATATTCTGAGATTAGAAGTGTACTAAACACGCAATCTGACACAGATTACTGTATTGGAGGGAATCCAATCCTTCAACAAAGCTTTCTAATTTACAACGTCAGTCTCCATTCTATCACCTTTCAAAAGCATTTATGATGCTAATTTAAAAGTCTGCATTTTCACTCTCTGTCAATATTAACTTTTGCTCACTTAGCTTATATTAGCAGAAATTGTCTTCTTGTTCTTGTAAAATTCTATTTTATGAATTTATTGGGCATAGAGAATTATTATTAAACCTTATTAAATGATGATATTTCCTGATAATATCTTATCAGGAAATATATTTAGGCTTTGCCATTATAGCCAAAATTAGAGTCTGAACAAAATTAGAGTCTATATAATATTAAAGTATAATTAATTAATACTGTACTTTAAACATGCAACGATGTACACTGGCCTCAAAGCTTATATCACAAACAAATTATATACATTTGTTTGTAATGTATATGATATACATTAGGATATACACAAATGACATACATTGCATGATGCTTTGTTGGAATATATATTGCAATTAGAAATATGTTAAAATATTCTTGCCAAGTACATAGCATTGGAACCAATTTTATCTCTCTGCCTGAATTTCTACCAAAGCTGCCTTTGAAATGAAAGAGAAGGAAATGGGCTTTAACTGAATTTCCCTTCAAATGCCATTTGACTTCTTGATTTAAAAATGAATGTACTGTGAATATAATTCGATGAATGCCCCATCCAGGTTGCTGAAAGAACATTAAACCTCTCCAGAGAATTGGAATGAATAATTATGCTTGCTTCTTTTGAAGAGTAGTTTAGTGTTGAGAAAAAAGTATTGATATCTTTCTTTATATATTCACACATTTACTTTGTGCAGGCTCACTGGGGGCTACTTTTTGCCATCTAATAAAAGGCCGAGGAAAACTAGCTACACACCTGTCTCCACCTCAGTTACAATAGCAAGCGAAACACAATGAACTCTATAGTGCTTCACAGATTAGCAAGAGGATCAGACACAGGCACATTAACTTTAAAAGCAATGCTCTCAGGTGGCTTTAGAATGGCAGCCAAGAGTCATTAAGAGGGGGCCATCCTGTTATGTTTAGAAAAAAGATGCATTGAAAAATATGGTGACCTGTCATTCTTCTCTTTATGCATCAGTTGTGAATTACATCTCCCTGAGCAACACTGACTACATATTGTAAACTGCAATGCAATGATGTTATTTTATTTCATGTATTTATTTAATGGTTTAAGAACATCCACAAATGGGAGAGATGTTCTGTTTTTCAAAAAGGTAATTTCCATAATTTAGAGCTTTCAACCAAACTCAATTTCTGTTCTTTTTTCTCTAGCTAGTACATACACACAGAGAGAGACACAAACCCACATTACCTGATATACTGTAACTAAATCAAATAATAGCCTTTTCTACATTGTATGAAAGTTTTACATAAAAAATAACTAGAAGCAACCATTGTCTGTAACTGTATACACTCCTGTCAAAGAAATGCATGATCAAATTATACTTGCTAAACTTAGATATAGCTATGGAATGCTAGATAATTATTTTCTGAATTAAATAAATCTGAGCATAAAATCCTGAATGTGAATTCAAGATGCCCCTTTTATACACATATGTATTTCCAATATATGCACAGATATATGTACCAGTCTGATTTTACTATCCGGTTAATTCTACCATTCCCGTTTTTGTTTTGATTTTGTGATACAGAACTGCTATTTGTTATTTGGCTACTATACAATACTTAGGATGTTCTTGTCCTAATTTAACTTTTGTTACATGACAAGAGAACTGACTGGGTATTAAAACGATAAGTGATCTGGATATGGTTTCAAGATTAAGATCTTAAACAGTGGTTATACTGTTCCAACATTCAAATAACCCTGTATAAACATTTTCTGCAATTTTAAAAAAGTGGAAACAAATAAGATGATAGGTGTACTGGAGGAGTTTTAAAACATTCATTTGTATTTGTTGTTTTTGAAAATGAAGCAGATGAAACGAAGTCATATCATAAGAAAAGTGAGTTATCAAAATAAAGACCCACAATTAGACTAAAACATACTGACCTGAAGCATCTGTTCCCACTTAGAATTGGATCAAAATGTCCTTGCCTGTTGCATAGACAGAGATAGAATGGGTGACGCAAATGTCCCTTTGCTACTACAGCATAAAATCAGCCATCAGCCTTTGGTTTTGGTGTTGTTTGATCATGTCAATCTTCAAATGCACAATCATTGATAGAAGTATGTTTCATACTGCAGATCATGTTACAAGTTTCTAACTTCATGGAGAATTTGTAATAATATCACACAGAAAAGGTTATTCCCAGTACGTATATTTTGTAAAGAAGAATTCTTAGTGATTTGCACTCTTCATTTATATTATGGCATGGGGTCCTTTCTTCAAAGGTATGTGAACAGTTAGAGGAAAATGATTACCTATCACATACCACCTGGAACAAATACTTTATGACAGAATCACAACATTCTAGTATTGCAATATACTGAACAATCCAGAGAGCAAATTATTGCTGAATTACAGTCATTAATTTTCTAAGCTGCTACCCATCGGATGTATGGACTTCAACATCTACATTTCACAGCAACCTACATGGCAGCTAGGAAAATCTGATAGATCATGTGCATGCATGCAGAAAGTGCATATAGGAAAAGCTTGCACACGTATATATTCTAGTGGATATAAACCACATCATTTTACTTGATAATGTTGTTAAACATAATGGCTTACTGGTAATGCAGTTTGGAAGACATTTTTTCACCCAGATAGATCAATAACTGAGGAGAAATAACTAGGCAGTTTCACAACATTTAAAAAGAAAAAACAAACATGGATTTTGAAAGATAGAAGGAAAAAAAAATAAAGTTACAGGAACTGTGGAATGATACCACAATACTGAAATTTAAAAGTAGTAAAGATATGATTAATATAAACTACAGCAGTTCCACTGAGCAACTTATTTTTTTAAAAAAACTTAGGGAGATTTTCTTGTCTTTCAGATTAAAGCTACCTCCGTGTTTGTGTGAGCACATGCATGTTGGAATAAGAGTGTCAAATCAGAGGGCTGCAGGGAGCTGACCAGACTCTACAAAAGGAAGGAAATCACTGCCAGCAAAACAGGCGTGAAAATGCCTTTGGCGACAAAAACTTGTCCTAGATTGGTCTAATGCACATGGAATGAAGTCAATTGTGCTGCGAGAGCATTTGCAGTGCTCCCAGGCCTTACAATCTACAGCAAATATTTTAGAACACTTAACTGCAGTTACAGAAATAAAGTAAAAACGGAGGAGGAAAATGGTTTTTCAATAAAAAATATATATATAGAAAGTATAGAAGGAGACTGAAAAGAATCAGGGTATTAACTATTGGGCACTGATGCTATTGGCAAGATTCACCAATAGGCAATAGTGGGTTCCTAATCAGTATACAAATGAGGAGTAAAGATAGTATCTGAAATATATTTAGCTTCCAATTGGAATAAAGCATTCTCTTAATTAGTACAATCAACACAATTTAGGATATTTGCTGTGTAATTTTCTCTGTTGTCCTTTCTTCATCCTTATCTCTGCCTTGAAGGAGCTATGGGAGAATATTTAAAGTTCTTGGAAAAAGTACTAAAAGCATTAAATTCCTCTACAGATTATATCATGCCCTACTGCTGGAAGATGTAGCAACAGCAGGCATTTTGATGCTTTCATATTGTACTCCATTAAAACAAATCTCTTATCTCCCAATTGCTTGAATTGAATAAATTTGCCTTTGATTTCAAAGTACAAACTCAACCAAACCCTACTTTCTTTGAATTTCGAACCTCCCATTTAAATCATTCCAGGGATGATTTGCATGGGATTACTAAAATGTAAGATATGTGAGCTATGATACTTCGGGTCTATCAGCACCTCCTCTTAAATGTAACATTGTCATTTTACCTAATCTACACTGGTAAATCCAAAGATAAACCCGCAATCCCAAGTGGGCGATGCTGCATTTTGTTTTTGCCATTTCTGCTTATCAACTGAACTGAAGTTTTGCTGAACAAGATGAATAGCAAAGGGCAGCACAAGAATAAGAAGCAGAAGCAGACAAGCATTTTGGCATTATCTATGGAGATTCTCAGTCATCCAGGTCAGAGTTGTCCCCAAGGTGCTTTTTCAAGAGGCGATTGGACTCTTGTTTTTTCTTTGAAGAGATGGATGAAAAGCGAAACATCTTCAAAGAAAAAACAAGAAAGTCCAGTCACCCCTTGAAAAGCACCCTGGGGGTATCTTTTTAAAGATAAGTTTTGAAATATAATTTTAATTGAATTATAATTTTGTCAGCATTGTGCGGCATTCATTTTTTTATTGAGAGACATAGCCTTTCAACAGTTACAGTTCATTTCACTGCTTTTCTGTCAAAACAAATATGGGCAATATTAGTCATACGAAAGCTCACATGTGCTTTTTCATGCCTTAAAAGAGTAGTGGAGTAATATTTACATTTTGTTGCAGTAAAATCTCCTCTAGAGATTCTACTATCCCTGCCACGTTCGATTCATTCTTATAATGACAATTATAAGCAGGCACAGAAACATGAAAAGTTCTATAATTTTTCCCCTGCAATGAAAATTTTTGATCTCAACTAGGCAAGCTTAACTAAACTAGTCAGTGCCTATATTAGCATGCCTGTCTCCATGTGTGTACATATTGTTCTCAACAGGGAAACCTGCTGGCTGTAAGTTGAACAGTCTAAGAATATTAAAGGATGATAATTTTCAAACAGTGGATCGTAATAATAATCCACTTTTGATGTTTGTTCTTTGTAAACACTAATCTATCACTGCAGCCTGAAGTCTCTTGAGCAATAGCTGAGGCTTTTAAAAGCAGCTACATTTTCAGTAAAATCATAACATCACAGTTTTTGCTGGCTACATATTTGAAAATTATTAATATTTTCAATCCTGATGAAGTGGGAAGCTTTTCTTATGAAAATCCCAAAATTATGTGTAATTTTTTATTAGAAACATCAAAACATAGCAAACTGATGGCAGAAAAAGATCTACCACTGGTGTTCAATTGAGTTTACCCTTTGAGATTGTTTTTGTTTTCTATTTATTTATCATTTTTAATTATTTTATTTATTTTTATTTTTGATGGATGATGGATATGTTTATTCCAAGCATGTTCAAATTCTGTTACTGATGTTTGATCCACCACTTCAGCTGGAAGTTGATTACAAGTTTCCACTACTCTTTCTGTAAAGTAATATTTTCTAACATTAATTTTGAACTTCCCTCCTGTCAGTTTGAGATTGTATCCGTGTTCTTGATTTTGGCTTAATATCAAAAATACTGCCTTCTAGAATCTTGTTTCTAGAGCTATGGTGGTGCAGTGATTAGAATGCAGTATTGCAGGCTAACTCACAGCTCACTGTCAGGAGTTCAATTTTCATAAGTTCAAGCTTGACTCAGCCTTCCAGCCTTCCAAGATCAGTAAAATGAAGACCCAGATTGTTGGGGGCAATATGCAGGGTCTAAACCACCTAGAGAGGACTGTAAAGCACTATGGAGTGATATATGTCTAAGTGCTATTCCTCTTTACAACTTTAATATATTTAAAGTTTCAATCACGTCACCCCTTTCTCTTTTGTCCTCCAGGCTGAACATATTTAGTTCCTCCAATCTCTTTTATTTTCCTGTGAAATGATGGAGAGTATAATAGCTAACATAAACCTATTAGTGAAAGAGGAAGAAAAATCACAGCGTTTTCATGTCCATCTATAAAGTTCCCTAGCAATAAGACAGTTATACTTCTGAAATTTCATGTATAAGCTTGCATTGTTCAGTCTCTCTTTGCATAACTTCTCTTATTCATAAACCATGTTCTGTAGAGCCGTTATATGCTTATGATTTTTGCCTGAAAGAGTTTTATGAACTGAAACCATTTAAGAACAAATGTCTGCTGTAGCCCAACATCCTGTCTTCCACAAATAAGGCCACTTTCTAATGAAGAGCTTTGTTCTTTAATGGAAATGTTTCAGGTAACAAGAAATCCAGTCATTTTATTGCTGGCAGTAGAAACGTATCCTTCTTCTCTAAGACTGAACCCTGAAGAAGCCAATTCTGCAATCATAATCTGACCTGTTTATCTGTTCCCCTGTGATGTCACATGCACAAAAAAACCCTTCTGTTCTATTATTGGAACACTTGAATCATTTATTTTATTCCTTTAAAAAAGCTGGGTGGAAATGACAAATTACAGTTTTTTGTACCATTTTAAAAAAGCAAACAACTAGCATCAAAAGAAGGAGGGGAGCAAAATAGCTGAACTAGCATTTACCAGCAACTCTCTAGTATGCATTCCTATAACTTGAGTTCCAAAAATGGGGAAAGGCTTCGCTTGTGCTGTATCAAAAATATAAGCTAGGAACATTTTCTATTTTAAATATTCTATGAATATTGCATTTGTCTTTACCCATGGGTACTTGTGCCTTAGGACAGATGCACTGAGCTTTCTGACAAATAGCTGTTATATAATGACTGCTAGAGCACTCAATATTCCCATCTTCCATGCATTTCCCTTTGTGATTTCTGGCCTCATTTATTTCAGTACTAAGGTGTTTTTTTTTGTTCCGTTACTTAAAACCTTGCTTTGAAAGCTCATGGGTCTAGGAAATCCTTTGAAAGGGATGCTTTACAATATGCTTTACAATATAATGTTAAAGCACCTGCCTCTTTTCCCCAACTCTTGCATTTTCTTCAGAACACTTTCAGATTGTCTGTTTTCCAATGCAGTAAAACTGGAAAAAGACATAGCTGCTTTAATGAGTTGAAGAAAGGTGACTCAGTCTCTTGTGTGCTGAAGCACCTCTTTTAAAAGCTTTGCATAGCCATATTAAATAGATTCTAAAATAGCAATAGCATATTGCACTTAGACTTGTATACTGCTTTATAGTGCTTTCCAGCCCTCTAAGTGGTTTACAGAATCAGCATTATTGCCCCAACAATCTGAGTCCTCATTTTACCCACCTCGGAAGGATGGAAGGCTGAGTCAACCTGGAGCCTGGTGGGATTTGAACTGTAGGCAGCTGGGCTGCAGAAGTAGTTTGCAGTACTGCACTCTAACCACTGCGCCACAGAGAATCCTGTCTAATACTAATACTAATTCTAAAAGTGATGAGTTTCACTGAAGATCCCAAGCTAGTAAGAGTTAATTTAATTTATAACCATAATAACTTAGATGAACAAATGACCAAACTGTTTTTAAGCTGGACTTTCAGTTGAAAATATACTATATGTAATAACTCAAACCAGTGTTTGAGTACAAGTGTTCCAGATCTGGCATGGGAGAAGCTGGGATATTAGCAATGAATCATGACCCCACTCCAATATTGAAACAAAAATAGCTAACTGTACTTTTGCTACATCAAGGTAGCAAAACTGACAAAACAGAGCATTTACTTACTCAGCTGAAGAAGATACTATATATAAAATGGAGTTTAGAAGATAGATAGATAGATAGATAGATAGATAGATAGATAGATAGATAGATAGATAGAAAGATAAATAATTTTTTCTATCTATTTATTCTGTCGCATACACCCATACATACACACTCACAAAAATTTCCTGGCAGTTTCCTGTAACAAGTATTACTTGTGATCTGGTAAATTTTGCCAGATGTTAAATTTTGCTGTAAATCATGATGTTGTAAGCTACAGCTTGTGCTGTCAGAATGAAAGTAAATCAACAGAAACATGATGTTCAGTTGTTATAGCTGAACAAAAAACATGCCTACCCTTAATTTGCAAGGACATTTTGCCCTGAAGATTTAGTTATGATTCTTGGTAATCTTTATATGTTCTTTTCCTCTTCAGACTAGAATATCAACATGATGTAGACACATTGTTACTTTGTGTAGTAATGTTTGGTTCTGTTTATCCTTGACATTTAGTCTCCCATGTTTTATTAGCCAAGTAATGGAGGTTAAAACGATTAATTTCCTCAAGTGTTGATTATAACCAATTAACAAGAATTACTCATTGCACTATGCCATGGTTTGGTTAACTATGATAGCTGACTAAGGACAATTGCATGGTCCTACACAGCACCAAGAAATAAAGTATTGTTTACAAATCACAATGGCTCAATTCTTACTCCATGCAACATCAGTTTTACAATTTAAAGTGTGAACTTACTCATCTATCCTCTCCCTTAAAATATTGAATTTATTGAATTATTGAATTTATATTGAATTACATCTGCTGAGATTCTCACACAGCCGTTGCATTAATTTTACAATAATCAAGTGCTATGCTATTATAATAGTGTGTTTCTTTGAAATAGTCAAAACCCACATAACTTAGTGTAAAGAGGCTACTTCTTTTGGACTCATTTTCATTTTCACCCCAGTTCAACAGGGCCCCCAATTAGACCCCCCATGGAGGGGAGGAAATGAACTCTAATAATTAACACTCTCCTGTTGTGTGTTTGCTGGAAGAACTTTTCAATGTTGGAAAAGAAATGGTTCAGATAGTCCAAATATAATGCTCACTTTGAAAATAACCTTCCACTTAAACAATGTTTTGCCTTCCTATAACTTTAATCTGATCTTCTTCCTTCTGCCAGTCTTCTTCAGGGATTCCAGTCTAAACCTAAGATTCAGTTCAAAGTGGAATTTCTTTGTTTAGTATAATAAAATATAAAAAGTAGAAACAAACCAAGGAACTAAATTATTTTGGGATACATATAGATATATAGTTGGCAGCTTCACCTAGCCATGTTGAAATAGCTGCCAAAGGCTCAGGACTGTTTCAAGGAAGTCTGGGGAAATTTCAAAAAAAAATAACTTTTTCTGGTTAGGGCAGACCAGAAATCTTCAAGAGACCAGATGAGAGGGAAGTTCAAAGACTGCAGAAAGAGTAGAATGTTTGGAGAGATGTGATTAATCTTGTATCTGGACTGAAATGCAGTGTGTCTTTCAGAGTAAACAAACAGAAATCTGAGAATCATGCTAATGTTCTATTAGTATCCTAACCCTAACCCTTAAATGACAGAATAAATGTACTGAAGGGAACCACTGACACTAGTATCCCTTCTTCTTTTAGAAATGAAAGGACATACCAAGAAAGTAACACCTTGAACTTGGATTGTCCAAATACTCTGAAATTATATGCAATAACTAGTTTTCTCCCAAGCTGATTTTATTGCACAGGTCAGCAGTGGTTTAAAGCAAGCTTTGACCTGTCTAGATACAAATTCTAATAACAATTGAATTGAGGATGGGTTTACTGTGGCCCTGCTTTGAGCTGTGCTCAGTTTTTCCTACATACAGTGATTCCTTGATGTAGCATGTTCTTATTAACTCGTCCCCTGCGATGGATTTACTTTGCAGTGTTGCACTTGTATGGAAACTGAGTAACTTGTCTTCATTTTTGGTTGGCAGTCAGAATTCTGTCATGTTAGTTCCCTTTATCTTTTTATATTTACATTTCCAGATATGAGGTCTATGAGATCTTGGTACAGATTGCCAGATTATCTAAAGTTAATTTTTAGGCACATAATCTGAACCAGGGGTGTCAAACTCGATTTCATTGAGGGCCACATCAGGGTTGTGTTTGTCCTTAGGGGGTTTGATGGGCATGTCCAGGTGGGTGTGGCCAGCTCAATGTCACTCAAATCAGGGGCACTTGTTATGGCCTGGGATTTTTTCTAGTAGTTTGTTTTGCTATCCCTCTGCCAGCAAAAACAGAGCTCAGGAGGCCTGCGCAGTCCCACCAGGCTCCATTTTTGATTGTGATGGCCTCCTGCAGCCCTCTGCCAGCAAAAGGGGCCAACACATGCGGCCCTCCTGAGCTCCATTTTTGCTGGCAGAAGCACCATGGGCCGATCCTTTGATGTTTCCATGGCGGCCCTGTGGGACAGATCTAAGCACCCCATGGACTGGATCTGGCTCATGGGCCTTGAATTTGACACCCCTAATCAAAACAATCCAATTCTATTTCTGCTTATTTAAAAAAATAAGCCCATTCAGTGTGGCTTGCTCTCAGATAAACAGACACAGGGTTGTAAGGGAAGGCTGCATGATTAGTTTATTATTGCTTTCCTTCCCTTTATCTATAAGTAGTAGTCATAAAAATCATGAAGAATTTTGCATAAAGTATGAATATAATTATTTTTTAAAAAAACCTACATAAATGGAAGATTTTAACATACAGTATTTCTACCAAGAAAATAAATATTTACCAAATCAAAATGTTAATTTGGAAAGGAATGGCTCTGTGGAATAAACCCAGCATATTCTTTCATATCAACCCAACGCCTTTCAACCCAACATAAGTTTTACAATATTTGACGCCACTTTCTCATTTTATAAAGAAGGTAAGCAAAATGGGGTTTTGCAGCACAGCCACATCTCAGGGAAGACTTATGTGGTTTTAAATTATGCTTGATAGCCCAAGACATTATTGCTGCACAATAATGTCTTTGGATACCAAGATAGGGAAGAGCCATCTTTCTGTTTTTACCCTAGAGGGTAACAGAACAATTAAAAAATTAAACCCAGCAACTGCAGAAATGCAATAGCTGATGAGGAAGTCAAATATTTCATACCTGGTTACAGAAAGGGAAACTTCTTTGTCTTGGCAGCAAACCAGGAACTCTTTGGCTAAGGGCACATATAGACCTACCTTTTGGCAGAATGAGAGAATCTCTGATGCTTTCCAATTCTGAGAACCTTTATGAAACTTCGAGGCCAGGGGTAGTTAGGTACTTATTTGTAGTTAGAATTAAAATGTTAAATGTGAAGGATAGGGACAACAGTCAAAACTTAAGTTTCAAAGTGTAAATGGTTTAAGCACTAGTTGAAGACGTGGGGGAACTAGCTCTCAGCATAGTTTTTCAACACCTCAAGAACTATGTCAGACGATGATAACTCTCCTTTTGCAAGCCCTGCTGTAGCTTTACAGCTATTCATACACTGACTTTATAGCACAAGGATGAGCATCATTATACCCTGCCCCTTTTTGTAACATCTTCATTTCCAAGGGAGCTAATATATACTTGCAAAGGAGAGAAGCCAACAATGGAACTGATTCTTTGTCTGAGCAAATGTAGGTTAGATAAACCAACTCTGGCAAGAGAAGAGTTGTGCGTTAAGCAAATGCAATTATAGACAAAGGAGCTATCATTTCACTGATCAAAATTTAACGCATCAGAAAAAATAATGAACATGATGTTCAAAATATTAAAATTCAATACCTGCACCTAAAAGATTAAAAAAGTCAAAAAAAAATCTGAGAGGAAGAAATCTGGAACATTATTAAAGCTTTTAATTGCAAAAACAACAAAAAAAGCCTACAGATAATCTGAGGGCTTCAAACATGGATGTTGTGTTTCACTTATAAAATAAAGTTAATTTCAATGCAGCTTGGTGAGGAGGAGAGGGGTTGTTAACATGGTAGCATAACCAAGTGGTTTGTTAGCAAGTGGTGTGGTAGCATAACCAAGTGGCTGACAGAATGAACTCATCATCCCTAAATAGGTGTCCTCCAAATTGATTATCTTATTTAACTCATCAGATAGCCTTCAACATTGTTTTCCCTTCCCTTCCCTTCTCACTCTAGCCTCAGTGTTCTTCCTTAACTGTAATATGGACATAATACTTGTTTTCTTTTGAAATTGTTTGTGAGGACATAGCAAACAATTTTAAATAGTGGAACCCTAAAATGTGTTTCTTTAACATATTTTGGATGCTAAATTAGATGCTAAGAGCTGTGGTGGTGCAGTGGTTAGAATGCAGTACTGCAGGCTACTTCTTCTGGCTGCTGGCTGCCAGCAGTTTGGCAGTTCAAATCTCATCAGGCTCAAGGTTGACTCAGCCTTCCATCCTTCCAAGATAAGTAAAATGAGGGCCCAGATTGTTGGGGGCAATATGCTACTCTGTAAAACTGCTCAGAGAGGGCTATGAAAGCATAAAAGCTCTGTGAAGCAGTATAGAAGTCTAAGTGCTATTGCTATGATAATTGAATTTTGCAAAATAAAAATAAAAATAATCAACAACCTTTTGTATCTGTACACAATAATCTAGCTTCCACAACTCACTTGTTAACTTTCCTTAGTCACACAGAATGTACAGAACATTCTGAATACTAACAACAATTAAATTCACCCACAGCCAATTAAAGTGGTGAAGCTGATTCCATGGTGTAAACAAAAATAAGCCCTGATGCTTACTCTAATTGTAGCAAATGCAGACACTGCATCTCCACCAGCAACAGTAGCAAATATTCTGCACAAAAGCTTACTCATTAGGGAGATTTAGTGGACTGCTTTTTGTTGGAGGAGGAGACACTTTCATGTCCCCATTGCTGATGTTGCAGAGGAGAAATGCATATAATGTGCAATATAAAAGTTGTGAGATTGTATATGAGGTGCCTCTTTTCCATTAACAGATGTAAATTTAAAACTTAAAGTAATACTGATAAAAACTAATTTAAAATAATTCCAATTTTCATAGTAGGATTTCCCCCTCCAACTGCATCCTTTAGTAGTTGATTTCTCGACACAATATATGGTTTGCATTTAATCTGTTAAATTGAAATGGTGCTGCAGTAACTTGCAAACATTAGAATTAAGCCTTGATTTCCATTGTAATTGAAAGTGAGCATTTCAAATTGCTTCGCATACAGGGAGGTATAATTTTGACTTTAAAGAAAATTGGCCTTTTTAAATTAAAGGAAGCATTTAGTTGGGCTTGGTTTCTGTTATTCTAAGAGGGAAGAAGCCTTACTTGCTTTTGACCAGCTTAACATATGCTTCCTATGACATAGGGCCTTTGTGCTATTGTGCAGCAGATTGGATCTAAAACTTAGGAGGGAGCCTGACCTGTCTGCATTCTTTAGCCCTTCTCCTCCCCTGTCCTTTATTTTCCTTCTCTGAGCTATCCATGAGCAGAGGACTAGACTGCAAGAGAAAGACACCAGGTATTAGCTTGCACAGACAATGAGATGGTATCTCACAAAAGGCTCCCCACAGCAGTGACAGCTCAGCAGCTATACTTGGTACAAAGAAAAACCTAGTCTCTGTTGTTTCGGGCTTTTTTTTTAATCTTTAGATTCAATTCTAGTTAAATCTTTTGAAGGCACTGACTGAAATACTAGTGCCCTTATAATCCAGGATTGATCCCTCCCTCTGCTCCTGTGAATCCAAACTATTCACGGATGATCTAATTGAATATGTGCAGAAGGGGAGAATTGCCTGCCAATGATGATATACTTTGGCTTTAATAATAATCTTGGTGTCTAACACAGCATTGCATCTTAATACATGATAAATTAAAAGCAAGTAATCATAGCACTAATGAATAATAGATCAGCTATAATATTAAAGGAAAATAATGGTCACTTTTTCCACCATCTATACGTGACTAACGTTGGCAATCCAGCACATTTGATTTAATTTTGAGAGGCCATGTCTCATTGTGATGACAGAAGATTCATTAAAAACTTATTGATATTCCCAACTCAACCTCTGCATCAGATAAAGGGTAATGATAGAATTACTCATTCCTTCCTCAAGTTAAAAACAAAGACTTATTATCATGATTCTCAGATTCCATTAGGCTGCTCTCTTGCTGAATTATTTGAAGCCATAGTCAGCAGGGAAAAGGAATTTAACTGCAAAAAGTGTATCTATAGGTATCAGTGTACTTTATAAAGGTGAAGAAAGAGCCCAAACAAAACAATTCTTTTTCACATTTTTTGCTCAAGGGCAAATAGGATTCCCTCTTGAGAATCACTGTCCAGGCCAAATTCCTGCATCCATACATCAGTATATATGCACAACAAACATCAATACAGAGGTACACATTACACACACAAAATCACAAACCAGGGGACAAAATTCTAGGTAATTGCTCAGACATAATGAAAAGGCAGGCTATGCAAGCATATTCATATGGAAGTATCACAAATGGTGTGGAGGAAATTAAAATAGATTTAGAAATACTAGCTGGCTTTGACTTTTAAGGATGCTAAACATACGACTCTGACATTACAAAAATTTACACCTTACAGCATAAGCAAAGAAGTTCAGCGGAAGAGGTAAATATAGTGCTAATAAGACATTGACACAGAAACACCAATAAAAGCTTTCAGGCAGCCATACTGAAACATTAGTGCAAGGATGTCAAGTTGGTTCAAATAAAATACTAATACAAACTAAAAAGAATCATAGACAGCAAGGAAAGCATATCAATCCAACACAAACACAGGGTAACATAAAACATACACAGATATTTGGGGGTCACTAATTTAATTTCATATTTTTGAAAGCTGTTGCTGCGGATACAACAGCTATCCTATGTCCATAAACTCCATCCACCCTTTATTTGGTTTCCCGTTTTCAGAAAAATCTAGTTATATTGAGGAAAAGCCATCTTTCCGCTGACCAAAGAATCCAGATAGGAAAACAATTGAAAATTCATTGTTGGTTCATTGTATCAGCTTGTAAGTAATTTGCTTTTCCAAGATTCTTTTCTTTAAAAAAAATACTTACCAGAATACCTGGAGAAAGAGGATGTTAAAGGGAGCAAGTTTCCAGCTAAAACAAAGAAGCAAGCTAAAGAGAAAGAAAGTGCAAGTGAGAGGTACAAAGCACTCTTTAGAGAGGAGAAAGAGAAAAGGGAGGTAGCCAGTGAAACCAATTTTATATGAAGGAAGAGAAAAGGTCCCGAAAAGTTAGGAAAAAAGAAATACAAATGTAAGAACCAAGACTATGTGATAACTACACCTCAGTGAAAATAATGATTAGAATCCAGGGATTTATTGGTGTGCAGTAGTAAGTTTGTTAATGTGTGTAGAACCAGTAGAGATTTTGAAGGTATCAGAGAAGCGAGCAGAGTACATATATATTGTACAGCATTGTGGAAGATACTGTCCTAATAGTAGAGTTCAACTCTTAGCATCTTCATATCTTTCAGTCACTGTATATTTAAATTGTTAGGAAGTGTACAATCAGGTTTATGAACGTACTACTTATAATTGTCAATGAAAACACTGTGTATACTGAGATAAAATACAAGAGTAATGACTCTATTAGTCCTAAAGGACATGGATTTCTTGGAATAAATACTTTTGGGAATTGGTCTTAAGCTGAGACCAAAAGGTTCCAAGTTCCATAACTTTCAGACAAACCTACTACAAAATTATAGACTAAATTACCAGCTGCATATCCCAGAAGAAGGAAGAGGTCTAAATAATATGCTAATTAAAAAGTCCAAAATGTTGATGAAGTTAAACATAGGGTTGCTTTCTTGGTGAACTGTGATAAGTAAGAATCATAATCAGACACGGAAGCTCTGTTTGGCAAATATGCTAGCAAGAATTGCAGCTTTTTATACATTGGGTTAGCATAATGAGAGGACATATTTATTTATTTGCAAGTTGGATCAGTTTAATGGGAAGTGCTATTTTGGAAATACTCTGCATGAAAAATGACCTCTCCGATTTAAGTTCCTCTCAAGTTTATTATACTAACTTTCTAGAGCCAAACTTGAAATGAACTTGGCTCTTTGCCCCGTAACTAACGACATGGGCAGTTTCTCTAAGTAGTATTTAACCTACCTAGAAGACATTATAGAAAAGTAGTATAAAGACACAAGTGAAAAAAAGGCTTTTTCTATAGATAAAGTTTGTCTCTAATATGATGAACTTCAGGGGCTATTCCTGAATCCAACTGCTGATTTGCTATAGTGAAAATACTGCATTTTATTACTGTCAGTAATGTACAATAAATTCTATGCCTTCTGCTTTATTTTTTAGATGCCCATAAAACAGTGGCATTGTTTTTCCTAAAACATCATAGTCATGCATATAATTGCAGCAGTGCCATATTGCTTACCCCGACCCTGCTCCAGGGATCATTCATCTCTGGTTAACTATTTGGGGTGGGGGGGATTGATCTGTTCCTTCCTCATACTCCTGCAACATCCAAATATCAGGAGACATTGTTATGTCTGGTGACCTAATTCAGATGCTGAACTCTGAGAATCACAGAATGAACAATCATTTTATATTATATTTTATCTGTCATTACCTAGAATGTGAAAATCCTCATTTCATGTGTAGGCAAATAGAATCTCCCTACCGAAATATAGTTTGCAGTTCAATATAATTCAAGGACAGGCGATAAAGCATTGAACACTGAGTGCATACACATCTTGGCATTTGATCCTTAACATATGCAATCACTCTTACCAGTGATGGTTGAAACACATAATGGGAGACATATAAAGTCCTAGATGGTAGAAAGGAATCTCTCCATCTTCTCATCATTTTTTACAAGTTGTTTTATTGTTAACGCTGCCTGTGATTTTAATGCAAACACTCATGCCTCTGTTAGCAAACAAAAAAACAGCATATATCTGCGCTTGAATTTATTAAATGAAAAATTATTCATGCTGATGATGAAATAGGGGAACTACTTTCGTTTGCTTGTTTTAGGACAGAGCCCATTTTCTAGGTGATATTAGCTTCCAACAAACAACCTTGATACACTCCTTAGTGTCAGTGTCTAGGAGGAGGCTCAGGTGCTCTGGCTCTTTTGTTCCTCAAGGATTCTATTTCAAACCAGTTTAAAAATCACAACAATGAATGAGCTCTTTTTCTTTTTTTTACAGGAGAGACGAGTTGCCAAGGTGGAATTGAAGTGATACGGTGGCTTGGTAAGACAAGTGCATACTGTGGCCAAGATAGTCTTCGTTATTACACAGAGTTTGCTACTTGCTGTATTTTTCACACACCAATAAACAAATGTTCAAATTTTGTTCCTGACATTCTAAAAATGATTGGGGTTCAGCAAAAAAAAAAAAAAAAGCAGTTTTGAAAAAGGAACTCTCCTTGACATACATGCAGACTGAAGTACTCACAAGGCTGCTTGTCTAACATATTGTGATTACTGAAAGACTTCTCTAAAATTTGAAGGACCTAACTTCTGCCTACTCTGAATGATTATTAGGCAGACCTACAGGTTCAACATCAGAGTAGGCATTTTTACCTATGCATGTTCAAACTCTAAGAAAGATCCTCATCTGACTACATCAGGATGTCCTCCCACACCCTAGAATAAGAACGGGCAAAAGATTGATTGGAATGATACCATATCACACGTTAAATTGCCAAAAAAGTTGGGGAACCAAGAGTGAGTTTATATGTAAACGAACTATGAGCTTCATCATGTTCTGATATGAAGGATTCTTGTGTTCAATACAAGAAAATACCTATAGTAATGTATACCTTTTGCATTAACTTCCAAATAACAGGCACTGTGTTTTAAAAAAGCACACATACAAAACGGATTCCCCAAGCCTCAATTCTATTCATCTCTAGACCTTGCATGCTTTTTTAAAAATGTGCCTTTGAAGCTAAAATTATTGTGTTCCAATTTTCAGTTTAGCTTCTTTCCCCTTTATCTTCAAAGTAGGCATACTTCTAAGGAAAGAGACTACTGCGTCGGAGCTTTCTCTAGCATTGCAAACAACTTGAAATAGTAAGCAACATGAGTATGTGGGAGCAGATGTTCCTGACTGAAGGTTATGTTCTTTCTTCTAGATAACTTATGAAAACATACAAAACAGAGAGACACAAACACATACAAAAACAGAGAAAGAGAAAGAGGAACGTTAATATAATATTAGCAAAGGCTCAGAAAGGTATCTTAGACAAAAATCTCAATTCAGAAAGAAGAAAAGCTAGAACTGGCAAGGAAGCGGCCAAATTCTGATGTTAATTACAAACATTTAGGTCAAAAGGACTTGCTTAGCATCGAGGATGAAATGGCCATAAAATGCAAACTAAGATCAGAATGTGGTCCTCCGACATAAAACCAGATACAGAGCTGTTGGAGAGTTTAGGGCGCTCCGCATCAGAAAGAATGTTCAGGCGGTTCCTTGGTTTGTTTTGTTTAATTACTGCAGTTTATTTGAACTGTTCTATTTCCACGGAGCTGACCCCAAGGGGGAGGGGGGGGAAAATCAACACCTTCCATCCAAATAAATCAAAACCAGGATCTCCACCGTGAGGTAACGATGCTCCTATCGCCCCTCCCCCGCCCGACACCAAGCTTTCTCCTCCGAGATTGAAAAAGGAAGCCCCACTGATGCTCCCAGCCCTCTCCCGAGGGCACTTTTTTGCACACCCGTAACGTTTTCCATCTTTTGTGCCTGCATTTATAAAGCAAAAGAAGCACCGGCTGCTATAGGTTTCTGCCCCTACACTCCGGCATGATGGTTTCCTTTCCAAAGACCCGACTCAAGTAGAAGACCGGGAATGGGGGGAGGGGGAGGGGGGGAGTAGGCGGAAAAGGGATCCCGCTAGTGAGAGTTTAAGCTCAGGAGAAGAAAGTAAGTTAGTTCGGGACCCAACGTTTCAGAGCTGCTGGTCTGAGTGTGAGCCTTAACACTTTCCCGGATTTTTATTTTTATTTTTTTAAATCTACTTTCAACTCTCTGGCTGCCCATCTGAACCCGCCTTCCTCCCGCTTCTTTCTTGCGGGGGGTGCCCAGCCTCCCTTTCCGCAACAATGCCCGAGAGATCTGCTTGCTACCCAGAGCATCTTCCTCCCTGGGCTGCTAATCGGCTTAAGGAAGAGCTTCCGACGCATCAAGGATCCTGTCTCTTCCTCTCTTCCACACCCACCTCTCTTAGCGCCTCTCCCCGCTCTCCTTTCAGCAGATCTGGAGGCAGCGGCTACTTTGAAACCCCCCCCCCCAAGAAGCCTCGCTCTCGCTCCCCGCCTCAGCCTTCCCTCGCAAGCCTTCCCTCGGTCCCGAGACCCCCGGCTCCGAAGCACCAACACGCCCCAAAAAGAGAGGCTGGGGCTCTCTTCCCGCTGAAGACTCACTCTTCGCGGGAAAGAGAGAGAGAGAGAGAGAGAGAGAGAGAGAGAGAGACAAACCCCAACACGAGGTCCGGTGTTTTTACCGGCTTGGAGCTTTCCCGGAGAAAAAAATTAAAATAAATAAATGACAGTTCATCTCCTCATAATAATAAAGAGGCGTTTTATCCTGCTCTCTATCCGCTCACCCGGAGCCGGGAAGTCGCCCTCAGCCACCTGGGCAAAAGGCAAGGCGAACCTGGCCGGTGCGTGAACAAGCGGGGGAGACGCGGACTCCTACCTTGAGCGCCTTTGCGGACAGTCCTTGGTGCTGCAGCCGCCGCCGCCGCCGCTACTGCCGTCCTGTCCTCTCTGGCAGAGGTGAAGAAGGGACCCGTTCGCCCCCTGGCCGCGAGCTTCCTTTGCCTGCCTCTCCTCCACCCGCCCACCCCCTCTGCCCGGACGAGCAGCGGGAGCGGGGGGCTGCCGAGAGAACAGCCTCGCTCTCTCTCGCTCTCTATCTCCCCCAAATCTCCTTTCCCAGCCCGCAGTGATGAGCTCGCTCGGTTCTGCCTGTCATTCGTTCCCTCCTCTCAACTCTCCAACGCGGCGCTTAGCTCGCCCTTTCCCAGAGTCGCTGTGCCGCCGCCGCCGCCGCTACCGTATTCGCTACGGCTCGGGCGGCTGCACAGCCGCGGCCAGCGCGAGGAAACGCTCGGTCCGAGAGAGAACAAAGCGGCCAGTGGCAGGCACCGCCGGCCCGCCGGCCAGCCAATGAGGAGCCGCGAAGGGCATCAAAGGGGACTTTTACCTGCGCTCCATCCGTGTGGGAAGCGAGGAGGGAGGGAAAGAGAGAAGGAGGGAGGGAGGGAGGGAGGGAGGACGGACTTTCTCGGGCGGCGATTGAGGGGTGGGTGGTGCCGGGACCTCTCCGGGTCGTTGTCGTCAGTACACAACTCCTGGGCCCCAAATTCTGGAGGGGCGGCCAGAAGGAACCCTCCGCACTTTCCACCTTGCCTTAGCAGCCTTTATGGGCTCTTTCCTCCCCCTACCTCCTTCGGTTGACTCAGGCAGGGCTCGGGGAGATTGATATGGTAATAAGCGCGGGGTGGCCATACTTTCTCATTACTGTGGAAACCGAGGGGGGTAGGGAGTTCAGGACAAAGGCCGTAAGCGAGGAGAACAAAACCAGTGGCTGGCCCTGGAATGTCTGCCATTTCTCTCTCCCTCTCCTCGCGCCCTCCTCCTTTAAAAAAAAAATAAAAAAATTCAAAGCGCCTATTTGCAAAACATAAAGGGACAAGACCGCTGCGGGAGAGAGAGAGGGGGTGTGGGGGGTGTGGGGGAGAAGAAGAGGCGAGCGAGGAGGTCCCTTCTTCCTTCACTCTGTCTTCCCGGAAAGCTTCCCCTGCTCGTCAAAAGCCGCAGTTATAAATGTTCATGTAACGGAGCTCGTTAAAGTCACCCCACATGGAGTTTTAAAGGGAGGATTGGGGGGGGGAGGGGCAGGGGCAGAGGAAGCGCAAGAATTTGCTGACAGAAATGGGGCGCCGTTCTAGCCTTCACGATTTATCCAGGGGGTAGCTAAGCGTTTCTAAGGAAGTGTCTCGGCTATCGAGAAAACAACCCTTTCCCCCCAACCGCTGTTAACTTAAGGCGGCCGATAAGTGAGGACAAGGCAGCAGCTTTAAGCCCTGAGAGAACTTTGCCCCAAACCAGGGACCGGGGACTTGGAAGCTTCCTGCTGCAGTCTCGGCTTCAAACTTCTCAGACTTCTCTGTCCTTCATTCACCCAGCATGGTTTTTCCCCCCCACTGGTTCATTGCTGGGACCAGTTTCTGCAGATGTAAGGGCTACCAAGGCCAGGATAATGGACTATTTCAGGATTACTGTACATGTTGCCTGTTTTGCATGGAACTGACAGGGAACTGACAGTTTAATTCTTGGGTAATATTTGTATTTGTGAAACTTTTCCCCCCCAGAGAGGAGTACATTTTTATACATTTTCCTCATCACAAAATATAGCTCAGAGGAAAGTGAAAAGAATCTTTCTAGCGTTTCTCTATGGGAAGGAAAGAGAAGGGAGGGAGGGAGATGTACCTACTTGTGAAAGATGTTTGGTATCTTTATCTTAACCAAATCACTAAGATGGAGGTAAGTGCTGAGTTTGGAAAACTGACTTAAGGCACAAAGAAATAGCAACATTCTGAAGATATGTCTTATTAGCAGAACTGCATTGGTGACATATTATTAGCATTCACTTCTCATGCTTGATTTTATGGAAACAACTATGACTCAGTGACAGAGCATCTAATTTGGAAGTCAGTCTCAGCATCTTCAATAGAATAAGGCTCCCAAGAGTAGGATTACAATATTTGAACTGCAATAATCCAGGAGAACACCAGATGGCAGCAAAGATACAGAAATTTCTAACCTTTTGCTACTATCTTGTGGTCGCCTGGATTTCACAGCTCATATATGCAGGCCCTGCCAAAGAACCAAATGTAATCATTTTTAGACAATACAGAGTTGGGAAGACATGGTCTAATATAATATAATACAGAATATAGAATAACGGTGTTGGAAGGGATCTTGGAGGCCTTCTAGGCCAACTCCCTGTCCAAGCAGGAGACCCTTATAGCATTCTGGACAAATCTCTTCTTAAAATGCTCCAGTGATGGAGCACCACACCTTCAGGAGGCAAGCCATTCCATATAACTTCCTCTCTTTATTGGAATCACATTTATATCCCAATAATCTGTATTTATGTAAGTATGCGACACAGAAGAAGAAATTCAGCTGCATGCTTTGCTCAGAATGCAGTTGTCTGCTTTTAATGAACTCACCCATGACCAGGAGATTGTATTAGCAGTGAGTTCATGGGGGAAGGGGTGAGGAATGGTGCAAGCTGAAGGAAAAGGATATACACAGACCTACTTCTGGTAGCAAAGGTAAAGAAGCTATGAAGCACCGGGTGTATCAGTGACATGCTTTGCCTGAGGGCACTATAACTTTACTTATCTAATGATGTTTAGATGACTGCAGGCTCTCCCCTGATTCTGCCTAGCGGCTAAATCTGACCTATATTTTCTGATTTTCACCTATCAGCAACTTCCTTCTGGAGACCAAACCAAGTAAATGCTACAAGTGTGAACTGCAATAGTCAGGGAACTACTGCTTATTCTTCTTAACCTAGTAACACTATTGGCCTAAAAATGTTGAGGAAAGTACTGCAATAATAATACTGGAGTTTTCAAAGGTCTGTAAAGAAATGGCTTTGGCTGGGATGTTGGAGAACTCTGGCTTGTCTGGAATCATGTTTTCTGGCTAGCCAAATAATCTAGTGAGTTGGCGATAATATTTGGCTCCATTCCTACTACTTTTGCCCCCTTTCTTCCTTATTTCGGCACAATCTTCCAGGTGCCGAGCTTGATCACATTTTCCAATTACACCTGAATGTCAGTTTTAACTGCACTGTAACTGTGGAAATATGCTATAAAAAGCGAATTAGACTTTAAAGGAGTGAGGAATCTTTGGCCTCTTGAAGTGGCAGAGTTATAACCTCCAAGAGCTCCAGCCAACACAGCTAATGGTGAGAATATTGGGAATTGTAATTCAGCCATTTCAGGTGGTCCACGGTTCCTCTCTCTTTCTGAACTAGTCAGGATCATTGTGTCAAAGCCAGAATGAAAAGGGAAGAGGCAAGAAAGAGAAAGCACCCAGTTCCAGGGCACATATTGGTGGGTGAACATACAGATTAACAGGTTGGAAAATGTACTGGATCTTGGACCATCTATGTGTTAGGGTACCATGATTGGGAAATTGGGTGGTCCTGATTTTTTTTTTTAAAAAAATACATTTTACTACTCTAAAGCTTAATGTTGCTATCACTATGCTGTATGGGGTAAGAAATAAGTACTTTATTCAGGCTAAACTACATGCTTACTTCTTTAACACATTTTTGATTCAGAACAAATTTCCTTATGAAAGAAAAATATTGAAAACAGATAGTGGTATCCTATCTCTTCATGTTTGAAAATATATTCTGGATAAATGAAAAGACAGTTGACATTCATGCCAGTGAATGCAGTGCCAGTCCTATTTTGAAACAGAGAAAGAGTGGTAGCAAGAAGGAAGTGAAATAGCTCTAAATCTGATGGTGGTTGCTTGTTTTGGCTGATCAAAATTCATGATATACATTCAGTATTTTCTAGAGTTTACCCTGTCATAGATGAGATTGTTTGTCATAGATTATTTGGAATGTTTAAGATAAAAATTACCGTATCTTAATAAAAATAGTATACCCCAGTATAGATCCATTATGTTATTTAAAATGTCTGGGAATCTGGATTATCACTCAGAGTTCCAATCCATTAGTATTTTTCAAATAACACAATTTGTATATATTGCAAATTATTAGGACCTATTGGCTATGTTTGACTAACAACTATTCATTTAAACAATGTACAAAACCACCTTCCATTGCAGTAAATTTGGGCAGCATATCAATAATAATATAACAGTATAAACCTATGATGATGTCTGATTAAACAATAACCCCTAAAATAAGGAGTCACATCAGAAATAGATCTCATCCAACTGCCTGGCCCAAATGCTTAAATTACCAATGACTTAAACTACATCCCATTTCACAAAACAGAGGCCTCGAATTCCATATACAGGGTTTCCTAACTCAAGAGCTGAGCATTCTGAAAAATTCTACTTGAGGAAAGTTTTAGGTATTTCGGCAGCTGAGTTCATTTCTTCTGTCTTTGCTAGATCCCAGAAACCATCAAAATCAATAAACTTCAAGGCAGCCATGATAATTAAGTTGAAAGTTCTGAGCTGAACAAACTGTATGGAACTTTTGCTAAATCAAAATGACAGCCATCAAAAGGTTTTTTTAAATTCTGTCATTGGTTCACACATAGCTCTAAACTATAGTTGGATGAGTTTATACATAATGCTGACCAATAGACTGTGATAAGGATTGGGTGTTTCTCCACTTACACCTAACTGTATGTATGTGTGTATGTGTGTATGTGACTTGGTATCAGTGTTGATTCATGACTCCCTGGACAAGCCCTTGCAGTTTTCTTGGCAAGATTTTTCAGAAATTGTTTGCCATTTCTTCCTTCCTAGCGCTGAGAGAGAGTGACTGGTCCAAGTACACTAAATAAGCCGTGTACCTATGGCAATACTAGAACTCACAATCTCCTGATTTCTAGCCTGGTGCTTTAACCACTACAGAGCACTGGCTCTGTCTTCAACTGTGGCACAAACATATTCTGGTAACATCTTTCTGCCATTCCCCCTATTACATTCCTCCAAATCGACTTGAGCCCATAAGTGAGACAGATTAAAATTGCCCTTGAATATATAAATGACAGCATTGTGGTTTCCTTCTTGTGACTACATAAAAGGCCTGATTTTGAAGAAAAAACACACACACTAATACATAGTGTCCTTTTGAAGCAATGGAAAACAGTTAAAGAAACATTTTAGAATATATAGCTCTACTCCTAGCCCCGTTTCCTAAATGAAGGAAATGTGAAACGATGCAAATAAGCAAATAATGGCAATATGTATTCCTGCCTCATTTTATTCAACATAAAAGAGACAATTTCTGGAAAGAAATGTCAGTCGTGGCACATTCATTTCTCTCTATTTTTCCTCTTTGATTTCTTCTACCTTTCTCATCTTGTTACTTTTCTCTTTTCTTGATTTTGATGAAAGGTTCTAGGATCGATGATATTGGATCAACAAACTTTTTCTGTAAAGGGCCAGTTCTTACCCTGCCTCTGTAGGCATGGCTGCAAGGGTGGGATTCTACCAGTTTGGACTGGTTCTGGCGAACCCCTTGCTCCAAAGATCAGCTGTTTCCAAACCGGTTCGCTGCAATGAACATATGGGCCCACCCACCAACCCCTGCTCTTTCCTGTCCTTTACTTTCTTTGTTTAGACCACAGCTGATTTGTGTGGCAGAACAGTTTGTCACGCCTCAGCTGTTTTCTTCACAGGGACTGCTATAGAAGGTAAGTATTAGAGCTGTTTGAAATGCGAAGCGCACGTTTGGCGCGAATGCACATGATCACCCAAGTGGTTGTTATACTGGTGAAATCCCACCCCTGCATGGCTGGTAGGTTTTTAGACCAATGAGCCAATGGCAGCCATTGGGTAATGCTGGCCCACTAGAAAGGAAACCACTGATAGGCCACTGCTACTGCCCAGGAGACCCTATCCTGGCCCTTGGCCCGACCTTTATCCTGGAAACCCAACTAAAGTTCAGGCCTGGAGATCACTGGAGTTCAGTGGCCAATAAATTTAAATAAATAAAAAAGTAAAATACAAACTGAAAAATCCAACCCCTCCCCACAAAATATGTTTAACATAGGGTAGACATAGAGTGAGAAGAGGCAAATGATTAAAGTATTTTGTGAAATTACTTCAATTGCTTTGTCTACGCAGTTCTAACAGTTTTATCTCAAAAGATTCATATTATTTTATATTTGCTTTAGCAATGCTACGTTTTCCCAAAGTTCATAACATTATTTTGAGTATTGACAAATTTTTATCAATAAACCAGTATGAATCAATTACAGTGACTTAGAAAGTCACCAAAGGAGTTTATTGAAACGTACAATTTGGCCAGTGATCCCCAAACTTTTTTCTGCAACTGTGTATTTAAATTAGCTTTGATTTAATCATTTTTATGGTCAAGCACTAATCTGGGAAAAAAGAATAATTATGCTTCATCATTTAATATGCTTGTACATTGTAAATCATGAATACAGTTCTGTTTTAAAAATTCCTTTGCTTTAACCAATTCTTACTGAATTCTCATGATGTTGTATTTCAGCCTTCACTATTTGTATGCCTCTAAATGTGATTATACTGTATATAGCTTTCAGAATCTGAAGTCAACATACTGTAGTTGAACAGATCTGAACATTGTCAAGTTGCAGAAGTTGCTTTCATTTCCTTTTCCTTCGAATTTTCAAGAGAACACCTGAAAAGTTAATTTAAATGTTAATCTGTTCCAAACCTGCCACACAAAATTAACAAGCTGTTGTGAAAGAAGAACTGTTCCTTCTATGTCTTAATGCCCATAACAAATACTTCAGTGAATATCTACAGGCCTGTTATTCCCTTTTACACCAGTTATTATATGTTCCAGCTTCTAGCTATGCAGGCATTACTACAAGTTGAGGCAGCCTTGTCTTCAAAGCACTCTGCTGGTATAGGCTCCAGGAATGGATTAGCTTATAGCCTAGTAGACACTGAGGCAATTATGCCTTCTGTGAGAGCTGGGAGCATCTGGATTTGGATAATTTAAGTTATTAGAGAAATCAGGGAAGCAGAAGACATTTTGGGCAAGGGCAGCTGCTTATTATGCATATATATTTCTGCCAGAAAAAAAGAGACAGGAAAAATGTACTCAAGGGAAATAGAGTAGACTTGCTGTGGCTGGCTTTAAAGTAACAGGAAAGCTACATGAGTTTTAGAGGAATTTTGATATCACGCAGGAAGGATTTTCAAGTTGATTCTATAATAATGGCAAAAAAATCTAAGATTAAATACCCAGAGGCTTTTTTACTGCAATTCATTTGTTTAGTACATAATTTTGTGCCTAAACTGAAGTAGTCTTAGCCTTTTACAGAATTTCAAGAGCGTCTGTATGAAACGATGCATGCCAGAATGTCAAAGGTCACATGAGGAACCTCTTTGAAGCTGGATTTAATCTGCAATCGATTGCAGTTTGTAGTTAAAGGAGACTGTACTAGTATCTGTATTAGAAATAAACAATGATTTCAATATGTGTTCCTAGAAACCAAACCAACAAAACAGTATTCTTAGAAATTAATGAGGTGATTTGGTTTCATTTTGTAATCTCCCCTTTCACCTACAAAATGTTCTAGGTTTCTATTTTAGCTTTGCAAAATCTCTCCCATAGGTTCATAGGTGAGCAGCAATCTTGATGTGGTTCTTTCTAGTTTGAATCGTTATGCCACATTGTCTCCGTGATTCGGAAGAAGCATAAACTCTGTGGAGTCCCTGGTTCTTTCTCAGCTTGGTTGTCGTCTTGCAGATATTTCATTACCCAACTACATAATTTCATTAGTGCTGGTGAGTGTGGGGTTTGCTCCCTATTTATATACAGTAGCTTGCCCTGCCAGTGTTGGTGGGCATGTGGTTTTCTCCTCAGTAGTTTCTTGATTAGGGTATTGTTTTCTGCTTGATTGTTTCCCTGAAGTTAATCCCTACTTGGTGTTAGCTGCTGGAGAGATTTTTTTGTTTCCATCTCAACTTTTTATTGTCTCTTTTGAAAGATACTATATGTAAATGTGGTTTATCTCTGTGTTTATTGATAGCTAGTTTGTCTGAATGCCAAACGTTGAGGAACTCCCTAACATTTTTTAATTTAGTTTGATTTAGGATACTTATAGTTTCCCAGTTGAAGGTTGAGTCTTCCCATGAGTCATCTACAACGTACAATGTAAAACTGTAACAGCCATTATGTAGGACAGATAGGCAGGAGACTAGCACAGCACATCTATGAACACCAACTAGAGATCAGAAGACATGAAGAAAACTCCTTCCTCTCACAGCATGTGGTCAGACATAAAATAAAACCTCACCCGATAATCTAGTGAAGAAAATGGAAATACCTGTGTTGCACTACAGTATATTACCATTAGATGGTCAAACAAGTGTAACCAAATGTACCTCAATGGCCATGTATCAGCATGGAATTGTTGAGCGGTACATTGGAGGGCTCTGTTTTGGGCCCCATAATATTTTTTTACTTATTTATGAATAATTTGAATGAGAGATTAGAACACATTATTAACAAATTTGTCAATGATACGAAGATGGTGGGATAGCAGTTACCTTAGAAGACATTAAAAATTCAGGAGGATCTTGACAAGTAAAATAATGGGTTGAAACCAGCAAAATGAATTTTAACTGAAAGTAAGGCAAAGTCCTGCTTTTGGGTAGAAAAAAAAATCAAAAGCATGAATGTAGAATGGGAAGGGCAGGGCAGCAGTACATGGAATGTCCCAGTGATGCAACTGCAGAAAAGCAAAAGCAAACTTAGTGGAAATATATTGTCTGTCTATTCTGCGTTGGTCAGACTGCATCTATATTATGGATTATTGCATTTTGGGAAGGACATTGTCAAAGTGGAATGTGTCTGAAGTAGCTCAACCAAGATGATAAAAGAGCCTAGAAGGAAAAACCTTTAATGAGGAAGTGTTAGAAATTTGGATATGTTTAACTTGAAGAAGATAATGCTTTAGGGAGACATGATAGCTGTTTTCAAGTGTCTGAAGAGCTGTCTTGTAAAATGAGAAATCACAGAGTTATATTTTTAAGTTACAAGGAAACAGATTTTGGCTGGGCATTAGGAAAAATAGCTTAACAGTAAGAGCCATTCAAGAATGGACAAGCTGCTCTGAGAGATTCTCCTTCACGGGAGATGATAGAGGTTGGATGGCAATCTGTCAAGGGCAGCTTGTAGTGGATTCCTGTACAATGTGTGGGTTTAGAAGGTCCCTTCTCCCTTTTACTTTTCCAAGCTTCTCTGTGTAATTGCCGATGGCACAGTGCATCTCATTGCAAACTATATGCAGCTAACAAACACCTTGGGAAAATTATACTCCATATCCAATATATTGGGTACAATACTGTACTGTATTTACATGATTAGTCACAGAAGCTATTTCAGTGCAACATGGGTAAGGCTGCAAAGAGATTGTGTGCCACATATTTGCTCTATATGCCCTCTCAGAAAATGTGCAATTTAGAAGCAGTGACCCTTCTTCCATTATCTGGCTCACAGCAATCTATAAAATTTAAAACTAAACCAGCTTTTTTTTTTTTAGGTCTTTTCACCCAGGTTTGCAGCAAGTTTACATGTGATAGGAGTGGTGGTCTGATGAATGTACACTTTCATTTCTATTCATCCTTAACTTGGTGAAAGAAAAATGTTTTTTAAAAAAGGTTTTTCTGACTTTCATCCATTGCAATACAAATGTATTGTATTCCTCTGTGTTAAAGTCTGTTGAGCCCTATGTAATTAGAACTCATTATACTGGATAAAAAAAATTCAGAACAGCTTTATGAAAAAATGAAAAACTATAAAACATAAAGTTCTTACTAGCTTCACTGCTTACAATTAACTTCAGTATATGTTTAATGGGAAGTTTGTTAAATCTAAACTTATCAGAGACAGCATCAGGATAAACTCCAGCTAACTGACCTGCTTGAGTATTATAATTTTGTTTTGATTCCTCTCTCCCTCCTCTTCCCCACCATATTGCTTGTTGGATACCTTTTGTTGTGCATTGCCTTCAATGTGGATCTAAATTCCTTGTGTTCAATGAGATGAGGAATGCCTCAACAACATGGAGCTGGAAAAGGCGCTCTTCTTCATCAGCATGAACCCCATCACCTTTGCATGTGACTTCACCTCAGCAGGTGGGATGTTAAACGAACCAAAAGGTTTTAATGAGGCATGGAATTGGAACCAGCTTGTTTGCTCAGTAAATTGTGTGGGAGCAGTGTGTGTATGTGAGGGTGTGGAGGCACAGTGTTCTTTAGATCCTTACTTTCTGCAGCTGGAAGACCTACTCTGTACCCATCCTCAGAGAATCAACGGAACCCTGCTGCGTCCTTCAGTTGTATGTACCAGCAAAGGGTATATACAAAAGGGTAGAAGCAGTAAATACATGGGCTGCTTCAGACATTTTGGTAGGTTGATTTGGTAATGAAGCTACTGCAAAGTGAAAGAGAGGGTCTGTCAGATTCTGGCTTCCACAAGTTACTTTGTTAATTGGAATAGCCTTTGATAGCATCAGTCATTCCTGGGCTATTAGCTCACTGTCCATAATTTTGCTTGTTCTTCTCTAACTATCCATGAAATGTCAGAGGATCTAGACAATAATTACAGAGGCATAGGGAAATAACTTTCTGCAAATATCATCAAGCATGATCTACAAATTATTTATTTTCATCTTTTTTTTCATTTCACACTAACTGGGCTCCATCTTCCATTGACATCTTAATACTAAAGTACAACAGAGCGAATTGAGAAGTAGAAGTGTGGATAAAAGACAGATGGAAAAATACAGATGTTTTAAAGAAGTAGAATAATAGGAGGAAGAATGGCCAGCAAAAACAAAAGGGGAGGGGACTTGCTGTATAATGTTAGAAAGAAAAGAGGCAATGTACCAAAACATTAGAAGACCTTCAGGTGGTGAAGAAAGTTTCACTGGTTGAATTTTTTGTCCTTCTCAAACCACGACTGTTAAATTATTCAATGCAGAGCAAAAAAAATTAAAAAATGGCAACTGTGTTTCAATAAGTGTTGGAAGGAGATGAATAGAAGCCCAGAATTCATTAGGAAAAAAGTCATAATTAAAAGCAAAATGAATCCTGTCCTAATGTACCTGCAAATCACTAAAAAGACCTTTCATTCAATCTCAGATGTTAATACAGACCCAAACTGGAAGATATGCAAGAGATACAGAATCTAATGTTTTCTAAAGAGACCAAAATACACTGCTCAAAAAAATAAAGGGAACACTTAAACAACACAATGTAACTCCAAGTCAATTGCACTTCTGTGAAATCAAACTGTCCACTTAGGTAGCAACACTGATTGACAATCAATTTCACATGCTGTTGTGCAAATGGAATAGACAACAGGTGGAAAGCATAGGCAGTTCGCAAGACATCCCCGATAAAGGAGTGGTTCTGCAGGTGGTGACCACAGACCACTTCTCGGTTCCTATGCTTTCTGGCTGATGGTTTGGTCACTTTTGAATGCTGGCAGTGCTTTCACTCTAGTGGAAGCATGAGACGGAGTCTACAACCCACACAAGTGGCTCAGGTAGTGCAGCTCATCCAGGATGGCACATCAATGCGAGCTGTGGCAAGAAGGTTTGCTGTGTCTGTCAGCGTAGTGTCCAGAGCATGGAGGCGCTACCAGGAGACAGGCCAGTACATCAGGAGACATGGAGGAGGCCGTAAGAGGGCAACAACCCAGCATCAGGACTGCTACCTCCACCTTTGTGCAAGGAGGGACAGGAGGAGCACTGCCAGAGCCCTGCAAAATGACCTCCAGCGGGCCACAAATGTGCATGTGGCTGCTCAAATGGCCAGAAACAGACTCCATGAGGGTGGTATGAGGGCCCGACATCCACAGGTGGGGGTTGTGCTTACAGCCCAACGCCGTGTAGGATGTTTGGCATTTGCCAGAGAACACCAAGATTGGCAAATTCACCACTGGTGCCCTGTGCTCTTCACAGATGAAAGCAGGTTCACACTGAGCACATGTGACAGACGTGACAGGGTCTGGAGACACCGTGGAGAGCCTTCTGCTGCCTGCAACATCCTCCAGCATGACCGGTTTGGCAGTTGGTCAGTAATGGTGTGGGGTGGCATTTCTTTAGGGGGCCACACAGCCCTCCATGTGCTCGCCAGAGGTAGCCTGACTGCTATTAGGTACCAAGATGAGATCCTCAGACCCCTTGTGAGACCATATGCTGGTGCGGTTGGCCCTGGGTTCCTCCTAATGCTAGACCTCATGTGGCTAGAGTGTGTCAGCAGTTCCTGCAAGATGAAGGCACTGATGCTATGGACTGGCCCGCCCGTTCCCCAGACCTGAATCCAATTGAGCACATCTGGGACATCATGTCTTGCTCCATCCAGCAACGCCACGTTGCACCACAGACTGTCCAGGAGTTGGGGGATGCTTTAGTCCAGGTGTGGGAGGAGATCCCTCAGAAGACCATCCGCCACCTCATCAGGAGCATGCCCAGGCATTGTAGGGAGGTCATACAGGCACATGGAGGCCACACACACTACTGAGCCTCATTTTGACTTGTTTTAAGGACATTACATCAAAGTTGGATCAGCCTGTAGTGTTTTTTATCACTTTAATTTTGAGTGTAACTCCAAATCCAGACCTCCATGGGTTGCTAAATTTGATTTCCATTGATAATTTTTGTGTGATTTTGTTGTCAGCATATTCAACTATGTAATGAACAAAGTATTTAATAAGAATATTTCATTCATTCAAATCTAGGATGTCTTACTTTTGTGTTCCCTTTATTTTTTTGAGCAGTGTAATTTCATTGAAAGCAAAAACAGGAAATATTTGCTTTTAGCTACCTACTGGTTATTTACTAGGTGCCATTTAATACCAGTGATGGAAAGAGATGTTTGGTTTCAATAGGCTTGTAGATTTACTTTGATGTATTTACAAGATGGCCAAGATGTCTTTTGTTAATTTCCTAGGAGAATTCTACTGGGTCCTTTTCAAAGGGAAGGAGAGTAAGGTTAGGTTTTCTCCACCCCCATGGGGAAGATGAATGGGAATTATTGGGAGAGGGAGCTTTGGGTCAAGCTCCATTTTCATTCAAGTCAGCTGATCCTGTTGCCACGGTGGCTGGTTGTGAACAGTGTTGCCTTTGGACAGACATCTGCTGTCTTGGAACAGGGCTAGGTCCACAGCATACTTTACAACGGGGCTCAGTAAATGGAAGCAAGCAACTTTCAGTCATCTGTGCCAGAATTTAGGCAGTAACTCAGAGGCAAAACCTGTACTGATTTAAGGAACATGGAAATCCACATTGGATCATCTACTGGGGCTTTATTTTTTTGGCACAAGAATTTACTTGGTTTTGTTTTCATCCAAGCCTCAAGAACCCACCTCCCCCTGTTTTATTCCAGGTAGAGACTGTATTCCTTACAACAAACCTGTCCCTTAGCATGTAAAATATTTGCTTGCTAAAATGTTATATATCCTTGTGTTAGTTATAGTACCACATTGCATAAGTTATTGATCAGACGTCTTTAATTGTTCTTCTCCTTGTCTATGATGGTGACATAAATAGGGGATTTCCTTAATAACTGGCTGACTTTGCCTTGCCTGGGAAGTACATAGAGGTACCTCTGGTCGGGACTTGGGTGGGAAACCTTCAGGAAATTCCAGGAGTTTAAGGTATGATGAGATAGCAAAAAAAAAAAAAAAATCCTGAAAGAAGGGTAGGAAAATCACATATTTGTTGCTGCCAATAAAATGACACAGTCACATAACCAAGAAACCAAACATGACCTGAAGGAAACAAAGGTCCTTAGGGCAAATCCAATTTTAAAAGGCAGATGACTACATGAAACAAGAAATGCAACTGTTTTCCATGTTGGAAACTTGCTTACTGTGATGTTCAAGCAGCAGAAATGGAACATAAAGTTGAAGAGAGAATGGCTGTATACCTTTTAAGTGCTTTGAAGACTTTGATGCGCTCTAGGATTTCTAAGTGCTGCTGACCAATAACTTGCACTGGCTTAGAAAAAGCCCATTTGATCTCTGCCTGAGAATTTCTTCTAAGTATTCCAATGCTGTCAAACCTCATTCTAATAACTAAAGGGCTTTCCAATGGAGTAACACCTGCAGAGGTTCCTATTTCTCTTACCCTGACTCCTTCACTTCCTCTTTCTGAAGTAAGAATGCAAATACAGCTACAGAAGTTCTTCCAGCTAGGGAGCTTCCAGCTGTTTCACTGTCAATTACAAAGAGAATTGTTGTTGACTTTCCCTCTCTTGGGGCCATTGCTCTTATTTTATATGGATCTCCTTCCCCACCCTGTAGTACTACTAACAATTATATCCAGAGAAAGAGAATGTCATTACACCTGAGCAGTTTCCAGAAGCTCAAAGTAATCTCTAAAAAAAAAAAAAAATTGGTTATTTAACATTGTGACTCCCTAATTGTTATTTGTGAAGCGTCAATAAGCTAAATGTTGAAAGTTTGTTTGGGCTGAAAATGCAGATTGAAAGTATTTCACCCAGGGAAAAGAATAACATTTCTAAAATGGTGGTGACCAGGAAGGGCAGCGGGTACTGTACTCAGAAACAATTATTTAATTAGTACTATCACCTCCTTTCATTTAATTTCAGCATGATATTTGTAACAAAGCCAGGAAGGCATTTGAGTGCTAATTAAAACAAAACTAATTTAAAGCATTAGTAAATAAGGTAGTGAAATGGCATTCCTTTGGAGAGTTATAGTGCAAAAGTGCTAATGTTTATCTAGGTGGCACATTGTTTCTGAAGCAGAGTTTTTTTTTTTCCTCTTGGAAAAAGATTCCACACTGTTGTTGAAAGACATATGTCATGCATACTTTAATCTTAATCTTTGCACCAAGTAGCAGTTAGGTGTGTACCGCTAAACAGCACTTCTGATTCTATGAGTCAATGGACATTTATATACTGAAATTTCTATATTATTCATTTTATGTAAAATCCCCAAATTATTTACAGTGATATAACCCAACAATATCCTGCTATTATCACACACAAACACGCACGCATAAAGACACACAAACAAAGCCATGAAACATCAACCATTTTAGAGGTGGCGAGTCTGGGAAGTGGCGCAAATCATTAATCTGCAGAATCCCTCTCCTCCCTTCACCCCCTCCCCACTTCTCATAAAACCTCATTAGGACGAACCCTTCATAATGCAGGCATCTGAATAGAGAACAGCCTCTTCTGCACTTTGATTTAGGGCTTTCTCCACTTGGAGTCAAAGTGATTTCTATTCATTCTTGAGTCAGCACAAAACAACGCCAGCATCACATTTCCTGTCTTCTTTCATCCTTTATCCTGCCTCGGCTGTGTCTATTCTGGGTTCTGTTCTGTGACGCTTTGGCAAGAATGCCAGCCATC